>NC_048237.1:27170062-27245273 GCF_002007445.2 Ailuropoda melanoleuca
ATGAAGCATCGAACTTTACATTGCAATCCGGGGATGTACTGTATGGTGATTAACATAATATAATAAAAAAATCATTATTAAAAAAAAATAAAAATAAAACAGAAGGTAGTGAATCAAAATGAATTGACAAGTTTAAGTTTTCTACCATTAACAAAGCCTGAATTGAGCCAAAGAGATATAAAGAAAAGGACTGCCCCCTCTTTTCTGCAGACCCAAACTGAAATAGTGAATTTCATACTTGAGACAAACCTCACTTTGATTTTTATCCTATTGGTTTAAGCATTTTTTAAATCATTTAAACTTTCTACCTGTTTTTTATTGATCACTAAATTATTTCTTTTTTTTTTTTTAAAGATTTTATTTATTTATTTGACAGAGATAGAGACAGCCAGCGAGAGAAGGGAACACAAGCAGGGGGAGTGGGAGAGGAAGAAGCAGGCTCCCGGCGGAGGAGCCTGATGTGGGGCTCGATCCCGTAATGCCGGGATTACGCCCTGAGCCGAAAGCAGATGCTTAACCGCTGTGCCACCCAGGCACCCCTAAATTATTTCTTTTTAAGCTTTTCTGCTTTTTCCTCTATGTTCTCTATTTTATTGATTCATCTTTATTTTATTGATTCATCTTAATCTCCCCTTTCATTGTTTATTAAAATCTCATCTACTTATCTCTTTAGAGTTACATATAATTGCAATGAGTAGCAAAGACTGTATAGCTAGATCTGTAAGGTGATGTCTTCAACCATCAATTCAACACTTTAAAAAGGAAAATGGGGTAACAATTATTTAAAATGGAAGATAAGCCAGGCAATTTAATTTAGATCTGTATAATTTAACTTAATCTGTGTTACTGTGTAACTGTATAATCATTCAGCTTAACTCCATTAAAGATGGAGTCTGGAAGCCCCGAAGGGGGAGCTGTCACATAATACCACTTGCCATAAAAGCATACCTCACAGTCCCCAGCAGGAAGAAGCTTATTTACAGACCACAGCATTTAGAAGGAAGAATTTCTCCTTGCCCAGCAACAGCTCAGCCAATGAGAATACAGCAAAACAGCCCCTCCCAGCTCTTTTGCCCTATAAAAGCAAGTCCCTCTCTTCTGTTCTGTAGACTTGTCTCTAATTTGTCAGAGTTTGCTTGTGGAAATGCCTTTGTTATTCCTGAATAAGATCATCTTGCTGGTAAAATAACAGGCTCTTCTGTTTTTTAGGTCAACATTACACGGCAACCACAAAGGTACCTGAAGGAGATAACCCCTATGAGACTAACAACCCCCAGAACTGTGTGAGGTACTCACATGAGCTCCTGTGCTGTTTCTCTGCTTCCATGGGTCATCTCTTTCCTTTTGGTTCAGGGAGTCTCCTCTTAGATCCAAGCTCCCTTCTTCTGGTTGGCTTTTGGTCTGACTTTACTCAGGATCTGTTTTTTTTTTTTTTAAAGATTTTATTTATTCTTTCAACAGAGAGAGAGAGACAGCCAGCAAGAGAGGGAACACAAGCAGGGGGAGAGGGAGAGGAAGAAGCAGGCTCCCAGCAGAAGAGCCTGACGTGGGGGTCGATCCCAGAACGCCGGGATCACGCCCTGAGCCGAAGGCAGACGCTTAACGATTGAGCCACCCAGGCGCCCCAGGATCTGTTTTTTTGTTGTCATTTTTATGAAGGCATTGTCCTTCCTGGTGAGTGCTCTTCTGCTTTCTGAAGCTCTGGTTTTGAGTAATGGTATCCCATCTGTTAAAATTTCTCAGGAGCATCCTCTGTCTGGGTTTTACACTTAAAAATTACAGTTCAGTCTCATGCACATTTTTAACTAATTGGACCAATGTAACAATACATAATTTAGAACTCGAGTGGCCATTTTGGGGGATTTTTGATCTCCTCAAACTTGCTTTTCTTAGAACCAAGTTAGAAGGCCGTGAGTGTAAAATAAAACACACTGAATGGGATGCCTATTTCATTTGTTCTCTTGAGGCTTCCAAGTGTGATATTCAGGACTCTAAAATCACCTCTTTACAAAGTACCATTTCTAAGCTAAGCAAGGCACACAAACAAAAGAAATTTAAGAAGGTTTTGAGGCCTTTCCCCCCTCTCCCATCCCATTTGTCTTTATCTCTACCTCCTTTATACCATCTAATTCCTCATTCTAATTCTCTCACTGAACTTTCCTTTTTTGGGGAACCTCTCCCTGCTCCCTCCTTCTCCAGCCCATTAGAAGCTGCCCTTTTAAAGTCAGATCCTCTGAGGATTCTCATGCTAAGCCCCTAATTTCCTATGTCCCTTGGACTAAGGCCATACTATAAGCCATAGTCAAAGATTTTCCTAGAATTACTGAAAATCCTCATAAATTTGTCAAGGACTTAATTAGTCACCCAGACTTATTAACCAGGTTCCTCAATTTGTTCACATGCTCATTGGTGAAGGCCAAGCCCAACAGTGGATGAAACAGCTGAGGGGATTCTCTTCAAAATTTCAAACTCTCTACAGCTCTGCATGTAACGGCCTTGTTATATGATCAGGCTCAACAAGCACTAAACTACTTCACCTGGGAAATCCCAGCACTTTCCCAAAACCTTTTGATTGAAATAAGATTCAGGCTTGTACTCAGAAATGCAGTGAACCTGTGCGTAACTGTTAGCGTCAACTCCAAATTGTTTTCAAGGAAAATTCTGGCCTTCCTCTGGATGTTGAGTCACTCAGGTAGCCTTCCACTCTATGTTCGTTAATGGGCTGAACTGAGATCTTTCCCTTCTAGTGAAAATGCAAATCATCTCGCTGCACCCTAGAGGATTCGATTAACAGGAAGGCCACTAAAATCCTTATTTTTCAATTCCGATAAATGGAGGCCTCTAAACAAAACTAAACCCCTCCCAATGTGTCTGCCACTATTGCAAAAATTCAGGATGTTGGAAGAAAGATTGTTACAAACTTAAGCACTCCAGGTGCCCTCAGCCCACTAACCAGCCTTTCCAGTGCCCTCCTAACTTCCCATCTGGGGACTCCAAGGAATCGCAGAGCCTTCTTCCAATCCTTCCTCATAACCAGCTTGGATAAATAACTCTCAAGATTGGGAATGAATTTCTCTGTCATTAACACTGGAGTCACACTCCTGGTGCTCAACCCTACTGTTACTAAACAGCTCCTGCCTCAAAATATCGAAATGGTTCAAATAGTGGGGGTCTCTAACAAACCTCAACAGGTTTCAATCGCTAAGCCCATTTTTTCCTTTTGTTTAGGCCCTCTGAAAGATACTCATCATTTTATCCTTTGTTCCTCCATCTTTATTCATATATTGAGCTGTGATTTCTTAGAGAACTATCTTGCTGGAATTTGTTTCTCCCAAAAGGGGGAGATAATTTTAGAATTTGATAGCAGCAACCAGGTGAATCAAATGACCCTTCAACATCTTTTATTTGCTCCCTCTCTGATGGCACTGGAGCTAATTTTAAGGACACTAACAATTTGTCCCTACTGGATCCACTTTCACCTTCATTATGGGCAAAATCTTCAACTGATATTGGTAGAATCCACAGTGCACATCCTATTCAGATCCAAATATATCCCTCAAAACCTCACCCAGAATTAATCAATACCCTGTAAACAAACCCTTCAAGGATCAAGCCCACAATAGAATATTATAAGGCTCAGGGCCTCCTCCTTCCTGTACTAGTCCTTGTAATACTCCTATTTTGCCTGTGAGTAAACCCAATGGCCACAGATGGAGATTTGTCCAGGATCTCTGAGCCATAAACAATACTGTTATCTTTCATCACCCTGTTGTTCCAAATCCCCATACTTTGTTAGATTAGATTCATGTAGTGCCTTCTTTAGCATCCGTGTGGATAAGGGCAGCCAGTATCACTTTGCCTTTATTGGGGAAGGAAAACAATACACCTAACAGTGATATTGCAAGGTTTGACCAAAAGTCCTTTCCAAACTTTAAAAGCAGAGTTAGATGTATAAAGTTACCTATAGGCTCTACATCATGACAATTTATAGATGACTTCTTTGCTCCCCTTCTCAGGCCTCGGCAGGAAGACAGCATCCACTTGTTAAAATTTCTAGCCTTATGGGAACAACGAAGCCTCCACAGAGAAATTGTGGTTTGCTTATACTCAGGTTTGATAGTGGGAGCAGCTGCTTTTACAGCAAGGGCTATATTTAGGTCCGAATGGGTTCCATGGCATCCTAAACTTTTCTAAACCCAAAACTAAGTGCCAATTATGAGGTTTTGGGCTAGCGGGCCACTGCCAAAATTGGATTCTAAACTTCCCTCTTATGGCCCAACCCCTATATGTTTTATCAAAAACAAAAAACCTGACCCTATTATTTGGGAAGATCAGGGTAAACTTAACCTTGAAAGCTCTAAAGGAAAGCTTGATAAATTCCCCTGCCCTTGGACATACCCATTATCAACTTCCATTTTTTCTTTTTGTATTTGAAAGGGAAGGGAACCGCCTTGGGTTGCTCACCCAAAACATGGAACCACCAACTACTGATAGGGTATTATAGCCAACAGCGAGACCCTGTGGCACAAAGGTACCCCCCCCCTTGCCTCAGAACTATTCCTGCCACCACCCTGTTAGTCAAGGTCACTGGAGAGCTAGTCATGGGATCCCTTCTAACAATCTAGCTCTTCCTACAATGGAAGCCCCCCTGAATTCTCATCCACTCAATACCTTTTGGCCAGTCCTCTCACCTCCTATGAAATCCTCTTGCTAACCACTCCTCATTTAACTCTTTGTCACTGGAATAGTCTCAACCATGTCACCCTTCCTCCCTCTGTTATGGATGACACTCCCCATGACTGACAGATCACCTCCCGACCCCTTGTGATGATTTACAGGAAACTCCTTTGGATAATGCTGACTTTTTGTGATTTACTGATGGTTCTTATTTAAAAGGTGAAAATGGTAAATGTTGGGTATTCTATGGCAACCCCCTACAACGTTGTCGAGGCAGAACCTTTAACCTTGGCTACCTTGGCTCACCAGGCTGGATTGTACACTCTAGCTTAGGCCTGCATTTCAGCAAGGGCAAAAACTGCAAACGTTAATACGGATAGAAGGTATGCCTTTGCAGTAGCTCATGACTTTGGAATGACATGGAATTAGTGAGGCTTCCTCCTTTCCAGTGGGGACAAAAAAAAAAAACACCCAGCCTTTATGTCCATGAATTATTAGATGTCAGATCCTTGCCAGCTGCTTTACCCATTTTCAAGGTACCTGGGCATTCCTGATATGATTTCTTTTGGAAGCTAAAGGAAACCACCTTGCTGATATTTCTTCAAAGAATATGCTTTCAAAGGAATGAACAACCAAGCCTATGCCATGGTCCAAAGGAATGTTCTCCCAAGTGATAATCTAGAAAAATTGACTAGAGACGCCCATATTGGCCCCCAAAAAGGAAAAACAATTTTGGAAATCTAATAACTGTTGATTCAATTTAAAAAAAAAAAACTCTGGCTTGGATCAAATAATAATCCAGTTCTGCCAGAGACTATCTAAAGTGCCCATTACTACTGTATATACATTGAATCATTGGTCTACTGATAAAATGATAAACTTCCTAAACTAATACTGGTGGGTATTTATTAACAAGCCTGCAAAAGGTGTCTGCTCTGCTTAACCCCCTGCCTGAAGTACAATTCAGGAAAACCTGTTCACACTGCTCCCAGACACTTTAAATTGTCCAACAGACTACTTGAGATTTGGCAAGTGCACTTTATTCAGCTACCCCCATTTCACGGATATAAATATGTCTTGGTAATGGTTTGTATTTTTTCTCATTGAACTGAAGTTTTACCTTGAGATAGCCACTGCTAGTTCTGTGCTAAACTCCTACTAGGAAAGAACACCCTTACCTGTGAAACCTCCCTCAAATCTCAGGTCTACCCTCTTTGGAACCCATAAACTCTTACCCTTTGAGATAACCATAGGATGCTTAGTGTACTTGGCTCTTGCTTCTTCCAGTCTACAGATGGTAAAAGGTGGGGATATAATTCAGTATTGCAAAGGCCTAACAGTTTCTGTTGAGAATAACCACGCTTTAGTAGAAGAATCAGCAGCATGTTCCCGAAAGACAAAGACCTTAAACACCACATCTTGCAGTCTGGAGATTTCATCTATGGAGGAAGACCTCTCCAGAAAGACTCTTCAACCCCACTGGACAGGCCCCTATCAGGTGCTGTTAACCCACTCTTGTGCTATCAAACTCCAAGAAGTAGGCTCTTGGATCCCTGTGTCACATCTAGAGAAAGCACTAAACCCTGAGTTGACATTCACACCAACTGATGACCTTTTCGAAAATTAAGATTTCCAAGAACTGAAGCAAACAACAGCTGAAGGGGACAGCTTTCCCAAGATGACTGGACTAGGCCGCCTATATACCTTTTTCTCACTGTCGCTTACCTTATTTCTTCCCTTTCTTTCTTGGCCCAACATAGTGCAAAGGGGAAAACCTTCCCGACTATTGGATCTGTCACCAGAAACTCCAATCTGTTCATAATGCCAGAGTTCCCTTAGTCTGCCCTATTTAAATACCGTGTTCCCCTGTATCCAAGAGAAATACAAATGAACTAAACATTTAACTGTTGCAAGGCTTTTAGAAAGGACACTTTGGCCTGGGATGGTTCCTTGAAGAATGTCTGCTTCTCATCTTATTCTGTATAATCATTATTAAGCTTTACACCTGTTGCCTGTCAAAACTTAATAGAAATGATAAGCCCACTAGGGTAATTCTAGCTCAGTGCTTCGGGATGATTTCCAGGGCTTACCGCAGATGGGAAATGCCTGATAGTCCTCCCTCCTATTCTTCCCCGTTACTCAAATGTGGCTTTAGTGCTTTCTAATCTATGCGTTTTCCCCCTGATGTGGGATATGACACTTAGGAAAGGTCTTGCCTGGCATTCAGGAATGAAACCTCTAAACACAAAAAGATACTCTCAATCAGCTATGCTTTTGAGGAAATATCTTGATCAAAAAAGGAAACATAATTTAAAATGGAAGTCTGGAAACCCTGAAGGAACTCTCAGGCACTACCACTTGCCGTAAGAAGAATACCTCAATTTCCCCAACAAGAAATAGCTTACTTTACAGACTGCAGCAGGAGGAAGGAAGGATTTCTCTTTCCCCAGCAACAGACCAACGAGAATGCGGCAAAACAGCTCCACACAGCTTCTTCCTTTCCCCTGTAAAAGCAAGACCTTCTCCTCTCTTCTCTGAACTTGCCTATGGTTTGCCATAATTTGCTTATCCCAAGCTGCAATTCCTAGGGTATTCTCAAATAAACTCATTCTATTGGTAAAATAACTGGCTTTTTTATTTTTTAAGATCAAAAAGTGTTTTTTCTTACAAACTTATATATCCAATATAAAATTTCATCTTCAGAAGTAGCACTTGATATCTGAAAGTTAATACATATATTGTTATGTAATGTACTCTATAGAAAAGAACGTTTGTTATGATTTAAAATTTATGCATTAGAGTTGACTTTTGTTTTATTTGCAAAGTGCTGGTTCAGTGAGGTCACAGTCAGCTGGTTAGTCATAATAAAGTGGTGAGTGATGATGGGTTTTTTTTTGTTTTTTTGGTTTTTTTAAAGATTTTATTTATTCATTCGACAGAGACAGCCAGCGGGAGAGGGAACACAAGCAGGGGGAGTGGGAGAGGAAGAAGCAGGCTCCCAGCGGAGGAGACCGATGTGGGGCTCGATCCCAGAATGCCAGGATCACGCCCTGAACTGAAGGCAGACGCTTAACGACTGAGCCACCCAGGCGCCCCTGATGATGGTTTTTTATTGCAAACATAGTTTACAACTTTACATGAACAAACCCAGTTCTCTACAGTACATATTCCAGCAGATTTGTTATCAAACATTCGTCTCTCAATTGTCCTTAAAACTATTAACACAAACTTTCAGTATTAAAGGAAGCTCTTTGCTGTCTTAGTAAATAGATGAAACTGCAAATTTAGGACAAGCAGAGTAATTAAGATTTAACTCACACTCTATGTCAAATCATATTGTAAATAGTCACTCACCATCCTCCTTATTGATTTCATGATCTAACTGAAGGCTAAGTGTTAACCCAGTGCTTTCAACGCTTCCAGTTTACAAAAGTACTTAGATCTGGCTTTTAGAAGTTTTCCTACAAGTTTCTGTTTCAAAATCAATTTGTCTTCTAATTTTAACTTTAATTTTTTTAAAAGATTTTATTTATTTATTTGCGAGAGAGAGAGAAAGCGAGAGACAGAGCACGAGTGGAAGGGGAGGGGCAAAGGGAGAGGGAGAAGCTGACTCCCCACTGAGCAGGGAGCCCGATATGGGGCTGGATCCCAGGACCCTGAGATCATGACCTGAGCAGATCATGACCTGTTAAGGCAGACCCTTAACTGACTGAGCCACCCAGGTGCCCCTTTAATTTTAAATGAAGGTGAATCAAAGACATTGAGGGGGGGCTCCTGGATGGCTTAGTCAGTTAAGCATCCAGCTCCTGGTTTCGATTCAGGTCATGATTTCAGAGTCATGAGATAGGCCCCTGCCTTGGGTTCCATGCTCTGTGCAGAGTCTGCTTGAGATTCTTTCCCTTTCCCTCTGCCCCTACCCCTGCTCATGCTCTCTCTCTAAAATAAATACATAAATAAAATCTTTAAAAAAGACATTGAGCTGGATAACAATTTGTTTCCACAATCTTAAAACAGTTTACCAGCACACTGTTGATTTCACTAGTTAGGTCTCAAAAATCAAAGGGCAGATTACACGAGATTGTGTGTATTTTACCCGGTCCCTATTATTATGCAGACATATGGTTATGGTTAAGAGTAGTCAAACATTAATACTGTAATTCTATCATCTCTTGTGTCTTGGGGAGCCAAAAATTTGGGTGTACACAAGAGGAGATATAGATAGAACAAAATGAAGAGATTTAGTAAAAAACCCAGAAGCCTGAATTTGAATTGCAAGAATCATTAGGACCACATGAGGTATTTTATCTTAATATTATATTTAGGATGTTCCAAAAGTTTGGGGGCAATTTTAAGACTTAAAATTTCAAAAATATAAGTGTGAACAAATTTACAAAACATATCATTTAAAGGTTTAATTACTTAAATGTATTTTATACATAGTTTTACGAATTTGGGGTAATCAATTTGCCACCTTTAATTAGGGGGACTCCTGATGAAAGAGCAAAGTACCTCCTGTGGCCTTGTTATAGGGGTTGAACCTGAGGGGGATCAAGCCTCTAGATCCAGCTGCTGCTTTGCAGGAAATACAGGGGGCAGAGGGAGATGGTAAACTTCACCGTGAGCGTGTGGTCCTCAAGCTCGAGACTGTGAAAAGCTGTCAGACGGCCAAGCTTCTTCAGTGGATAAACTGTCAGGAAAAGAAGGGTACAGAAGGAGAATCTATAGCTTGTAAGTCTGTAAAAAGTAAACTAAAAAAAATAAACACATTTAAGTTGTAGTGACAAAGGGATGCACTTGAGTGATAAAACTATAAAGACAGGGAAGTGACGACTACAAAAGTCAGGATGCTGGGAGGGAGGGCTTGTGATCAGACGAGGGTCCTTGGTGGCTGGAAAGTTCTGTCTTGACCTGCTTATTGGTTACAAGGATATTTATCTTCTGACAATTCATTAAATCATGAGTTAGTTTTGTGTGGTTTTATGTATTTGTATTTTATAATAAAAATAATACAGTAAAATGTAAAAGAATTTAAAATACAATTTAAAAAAGAAAGTAATACCCATATGTAGCATCTGTCTCAGAGGTTGTATTCTCACAGGTTTCTAATTTTATTCTTTATTTAGTTTTGGGTTTTTCTCTTTCTAAAAAAAATTTACATTTTAATTTACATACAGTCAAATTCATTCTTTTCAGTTTAGAGTTCTGTGAGTTTTGACAAATGCCTAATGTTACACAACCATGCCCAGATTCCAGGTTCCGAACACTTCTATCACCCCCCAAAATTCTCTGGTGTTGCACTTTATGGTCAATCCTCCCTCCCTCGGTCCCTATAATTTTCTTTTCCAGAATGTAATATAAATGGAATTACATTGTGGATAACTTTGGGAATCTGGCTTCCTTCATTAGCATAATGCATTTGATATTCAGCCCTGTTGCTGCATGTGTCAGTAATCGTTCCTCCTTATTGCAGAGCAGTAGTTTACCCCTCTCTTACTGCTGAGTAGAATGTTTATCCGCTCGTCAGTTGAAAGACTTGGCTTGCTTTTAGCTTTTGGCAATTATTAGCAAATGTACTCTAAATATTTACATACAGTCTTTCATGTGCACATGTTTTCATTTCTACTGAGTAAATTTTAGGGTTTTTAAAAAAATGTTATTCCCAAATTTTTGTCCTTTAGTTTATCAAGTGAAATGAAAGCTCAGACGTATAGGGGACAGCTGTGAGGATACGTCAGGGCCTGCAGAAGAGAAAGTTGGTTCATTTTCCCTTTCACTCTGTCCTGTGGCAAGCCTGTTAAGTCCCCCATAATTGACCTCTGATTTCTTTTAGGATTAAACCCTCTGTCTCTTTTAGAAATGGAAAATTATAAGACACATATTTCAAAATTCAGCCTTGGCTAGGAGCGATAGCTGAAGCCAGAGGATATAAATGGCAAGTAGGGGTTTATTGGCGAACTTCAAGAAAGTAGACCCTGGGGGCAGCTGGTTTGAGGAGACAAGACTGAGCCAGTCCTTTGTCTTATTAAATAAGAGTAAACACTGGAGCATATTTAGAAGAATTTTACCTTGAAAACATTATGAATATAAATATTAAACCATATTGGGGTCATGATCCCATATTGTGAGATACATCCATACTCTGTATGTTGTTTTCATATTTTCTCTCTCATGATTGCAAGAGTTCCCTTTAAGTCCTGACTTTTAAGTAATTAGTGTTGTCTTACATAACCCTAATCTTGTGGCTAAGCTATATTCAGTTATTTGTTACAGAAACATTAAATTTACTCATTATATGTTTGTTATAGGAAATTAAATTTGTTAAAATACTGTTTTTGTAGCATATTAAATTTAAACGAGCTGATATAAGAAGGTGACCTAGATAAGTAGTGACTCAGATAAGAGAGAAGTTTATTTCTCTCTCGGGTAGTAGTCCACGGGTAGGCAGACCGTCCAGGCAAATACGAGTCTCCTTTCCACCAGGTCACTCGGGGAACCTCACTCCTTTCTTGTTGCTCCATAATCACATAAAACAGAAAACAGAAAACTTTTTCTGTAAAGACCCAGATAGTAAGTATTTTAAGCTTTGTGGGACAGACATGCTCTGCCATAACTTCTCAAGGTGGCAGTCACAGATAATATATTAGTGAATGGGTGTGGCTTTATTCCAATAAAACTTTATTTACAAAAACAGGTGGTAGGCTAGATTTGGCCCATGGATCATGGTATGATAACTCCTGCCCTAGCATGTGGTCTTCATGGTTGAAGCTCCATGCATGTTCTGTTGTGTGGGAAGGGGTGAGGAGGCAGTTGAAGGCAAGACATTACCCAGAAATGGATGTGTCATTTCTGTTAACATTCCATTGACCAGAACTTAATTATCCGTCCATTGACTTCCAATAGGAGGCCGGAAATGCTCTAGCTGAGCGATCACATATCTAGAAAAAACAGAGGAGTTTGATAATCAAAAGAAATGAGAGAGGGAAATTAGGGGAAAAATTTAGTTTGGGGATGAAATTCCTTTTCCCTCTGAATGTTGAAATCATTGCTCCACTTTCACCTAATTCCAACGTTGAAGTCAAAGAGTCAAAAGCTACTTTAATCAAGCCTTAGCTTTTAGCTTCTAAATTTCATAATGATATGCTCTGGGGTGATCTTTTTTCAACCACGTGGCTGGGGTTTAGCGGGCACTTTACATCCTTCAGTTCTGGAAAATTGTCTTGAATCAATTCTCTGACAGTTTCTTCCCTTCCATTTTCTCTGTTCTCTCTTGCTGTAGTACCAATTAGACTGATGTTGGATTTCCTGGGTTGATTTGTAATTTCATTTTCTTTCCTATTGTCTACCACTTAGTTTCTTCGCTCCACTTTTAAAGTTGATGATGTCCTCAACTTTCAATTCCAAACCTTTGAATTTTTTTTGCTCTCTTATTCTTCATTTCTAAAAAGTTCTTTTTTTGCAATGTTTCCCCTTTAGATCGATCTCAGTCATTTTATTATGGATAGCACATCTTCCCTCACTTGTTCTGCTGTGTTGTCTCTACTTCCTCTGAACTGTTTCTCCTTGATTATTTTATTTATTGCCTTGAATGTTGGAGGATTTCCTTAAGTATCTGAATGTCCCACAGATGTCCATTTATAGTAAAGAATGAGGCAATTAAAAAGAGACTAATTGTAAAAAAAAAAAAAAAGTGATTGTGAACTGAATGTGCATGGGCTGGGCTTGTCCAGGGAGGGGCTGCTTCCCTGAGGTGTGACTAGGGGAATGCTACTGAGAAGATCACCAGGTGTCATGTTTGTAGGTCTTTGCACTCGAGTCTGTGAAGAGTGAGATTTTGTGCTGTGCTTTAGAAATAAGTATTCTATAAACTCCATTTTATTTTTCACTTTCACA
The DNA here is from genome assembly GCF_002007445.2 of Ailuropoda melanoleuca. Taxonomy (NCBI): domain Eukaryota; kingdom Metazoa; phylum Chordata; class Mammalia; order Carnivora; family Ursidae; genus Ailuropoda; species Ailuropoda melanoleuca. Next base: position 27,182,630 of record NC_048237.1, read on the forward strand.
ACTACAAGGAGGAATTATCTAGGGAATTTACGTAGCTTCTATTACTGGTAAAGTTAACTGTAACAAGGCAAGTATGGTAATGATTAGTGATTTCATTATAAGAAAACAGGTCAGAAAATTCAATTTCCCATGATGAATAAAGTTTATAACTTAAGTGAACAAACACAATTCTATCTAGCAAATAGAATTTTCTACAGTGTACATAGTATATACATTATATAGCTGTTGTATTTAGAAGTTAAATATCAAGGATACTCTCTGCCCTTAGTAAGCAAATATGTAACAGGAAGTATAATTATATTCTAAAGACCCAAGCATGTGTAAACTAAAAAATAAACTTAGAGAGAACTTTGCCCCTTTTGTTCAAATTTTTTGTTCATTTTCTTGATAGAATCAAAAACAAGAATCCCTTAATTATCCGTATCTCATTAACATGAGGCAAATAACTCTGAATCTAAAATACTTGTTTCAACCAAGTTCTTCTTATTCCATGTTTCTCATTACGTATATCTACACCTTGTAACCTCTTCTTTTCTTTTAATTTAAACAGGACCAAATTACAGTATTTTCAAGTTAATATATTTTCACAAGCCAGTCATTTTCTCCAGAAAACCTTCCAATCTCCCACCTGGTGGGGGGAGGCGGAAATAGAGGAGACAAGAGATAACAAATACAACAGCCAACTATTGCACAGACAGGAAGAGAAAGAGAACAGGAAGAGACCTCACTCTACAGTTTGCAATCCTCCACTTAACCCCCCTGATTCCCGTTAGGTACTTCACTCTCCTCTTTAAATTCATTCAGTGTCATCCTAGTGGAGTTTGGGGAGAGAGCAGAAATAAGTCTACGCTTAGTCTAATGTATTTAATTGGTAACACTGGATAGATTTCTTTGGAAATAGGAAGCACCTCACTATTTGTGGAAATAAAAAACAGATTTCTTGCTTAACTGTTCACGCTGTCAAAAATAGAAGTTTCACAATTATAGAGTGCTACATTCACTCTTTAGTTCTGTCTCAGTATCTATTCTCTTCTTTTCCCATAAGACTTCTATTTTTTTTCAGTTTTCTTGAGACATAATTGACATACACACTGTATGAGATTAAGGTGTACAACATAATGGCTTGGTATACATATATTGTGAAATGAATACCACAAGAAGTTTCATTAACATATATCACCACATGTAGTTACAAAAAAACTTTGTTTTTGTGTTGAGAACCTTTACGACCTATTCTGTTAACAACTTTCAAGTTTAGCACATAGCAGCGCTAACTATAGCCATTAAGTTGTACATCACATCCTCAGTACTTATTTATTTTTTAACTGTACATTTTTACAAGAACTCTAATTTCAATTGGGTGTCTTGCCATCCAGCTAAAAGAAAGCATTTCCCAGCCTCCTTTTTAGTTACATTTAGCCATGTGAATAAGTTCTGGCCAGTAAAAAGCAGAAAGAAGTGATATATGGAACTTCTGGGATGTCTCCTTAAAAATGAAGAAAGCTTTGCCCTTCTTCCCTTTCTTCATCCTGCTTTCCCAAAATCAGATGAGATGCTGGACCACCAACAGCCATCTTGGACAAGAGCTACATCCTGAGATTGGTGGACCAGACACCTTGAAGAAAGCTAGGCCTATGGCATCTTCCTGGCAAATAAAATCCCCATAAATTGTCCTAAAACCTTGCTTTATCTTTTCCAAATATCCAGGCTGCAGAGAGCTCATACTCCAGGCTGCTCCTTACAGAGGTTTAATTCCCCTCCTTGGTGCTGGCTTGCTCTTCTGTCCTGAATGATTCTCCCTGACTCTCTGCAAGCATCTTGGTCTAGTAATCTTAGATCCCAAATACAACTCAGTCACACTGCACTCAGATCGGATGACTTATACACACCAGAGCTGTCAACCACTGACTCCAGACCCATCAGTCCCTAAGTTGCACCTACTAGGTTTTTCTTTAGCCAATACTCACTAGACTCTGTTTTACAGTGATTCAGATTCTTCTCCTGAAGTGTGGGAAACACTCATAGTTACCTGATCACACCTATTCTTTCTTCACTCTTGATAATAGGATCTTCAATTTCATTTGAGAGTTGTATTAATTTCCTATTGCCACTGTAACAAACCATCACATATTCAGTGGCTTAAAACAATACAAAAGTATTCTCTTATAATTCTGGAGGCCTGAAGTCTAAAGTGGAGAGTCTAGGCGGAAGTCAATTTCCTGGCTTTCTCTAGTTTCTAGAAGCTATCTGCATTTCTTGGTTTGTGGCCCTGCTTCATTCCAACCTCTGCTTCCACTATTTCCTTCTATGATTTTGACCTCCTTGTTTCCCTCTTATAAAGACCCTTGTGATTACACTGGGCCCACCTGATAATTGAGGATAATCTCCTCATCTCAAGATCTTTAACATAATCACATTTTCAAAGTTCCCTTTTCTAGACAAGGTAACATGGTCACAGGCTCCAGGGAGGTTATTATTCTGCCTATCATAGGAGGCAATGATTCCAGTCCCAAAGGATGAATCATAATTAGTCTAAGCCAGCTATGACAATTCTATTTGTTTACCTTTGACAGTAATAGGTCTGTGAGGGGAATATGTGATGCATTCTGTCCAGTGAGAGGTAAGAAGAAGTCTGGGGTATCTGGCAAGATCTTCCGCCTGGTCTCAATTGCACAATATATTGGATGGTAAGTTAAACAGGATAAGCCCTATAAAGTACCTAGAATAGAACTATATAGTAAGTGTTCAACAAATTGTAGCTATTATTATCATATATTGTCTGTGCTTGATGGCTGACATTTTATTTTGGCAGATTAAATCCCATGATTAATAATAGTGTCACCAAAGCCCCACCTTGAGACAAACATGACTGAGAAAATGCCTTCTACATACCCTGATCCTCTCTTGGAGAATTAATAATCACATCCAATACTGTAGAAATTAATCTCTGAGAAAACTCTGGGGAAATTTCACTTATTTTGCAATTAAGAGCCTATGTTAGAAATTAATAATAGATATTTTGTTCTGTACTAATTTAAAGATGGGTATTTTCAATAATGTTGAAGCCAGGCATCTCCCTCTAATTCTGATCCTCGAACAGACACGAGTACGCTACACTAAGGAGGAACAAGAAGGCCCTCTGGTCCATAAAACACTACATTATCTGGTAATCTAATGTTCTTCTAAAAATACCTCTTGAGACAGGCTTTCCTAATCTTTCCTACCTACAGACTGTAGACGGACGGAAATCAGTCCTGTCTGTTCCTCCTTAGGCAAATATGGGCCTTGTCCTTATAATTCCTGGTTGAATAAAGACTGTTAAGAATTCATCATCCCATAACAAAACGTGGCAAGAATTCATGTAAAATAGCACCCAGAGAAATGGCTGCTCTGTGCCATGCACAGAAGTCTAATTGGGTTCTGGCTTCACAGAACAATATAGAACATTTGGGACAATTGTTCCATGAACAGTGACAGCCCATTTTAGAGAGATACATCTAGCCAGTTATGCTGAAATACTGGATAGGTCTCATGGCTGCATCCCCCTTGCCTCGAATGGTGCCTGGCTCATGACTGTGAATAATATTTTTTGAATGATTCTTAAATTTTTTTTATTTTTTATTATTATATTTTACTATTATGTTCAGTTAGACAACATATAGTACATCATTAGTTTTTGATGTAGTGTTCAATGAATCACTAGTTGCATATAACACCCAGTGCTCATCACTACACATGCCCTCCTTAATACCCATCACCCGGTTACCCCATCCCCCCACTCCCCTCCTTTCTGTAACCCTCAGTTTGTTTCCCAGAATCCAGAGTCTCCCTCTCTGATTTCTTCTCATTCAGTTTTCCCTCCCTTTCTCTGTGGCCCTCTGTGCTATTCCTTATGTTCCACATATGAGTGAAACCATCAAAATCCTAGAGGAGAACATAGGCAGTAACCTCTTTGACATTGGCCACAGCAACTTCTTTCAAGACATGTCTCTAAAGACAAGGGAAACAAAAGCAAAAATGAACTTTTGGGACTTCATCAAGATAAAAAGCTTCTATACAGCAAAGGAAACAGTCAAAAAAACTAAGAGGCAACCCATAGAATGGGAGAAGATATTTGCAAAGGACATTACAGATAAAGGGTTGGTATCCAAGATCTATAAAGAACTTATCAAACTCAACACCCAATAAACAAATAATCCAGTCAAGAAATGGGCAGAAGACATGAACAGACACTTCTCCAAAGACAACATACAAATGGCTAACAGACACATGAAAGAAATGTGCAACATCACTAGCCATCAAGAAAATACAAATCAAAACCACAGTGAGATACCACCGCACACCAGTTAGAATGGCAAAAATTAACAAGGCAGGAAACAACAAATGTTGGCAAGGATGTGGAGAAAGGGGAACCTTTTTACACTGTTGGGATGCAAGCTGGTATAGTTACTCTGGAAAACAGTATGGAGGTTCCTCAAGATGTTAAAAATAGAGCTACCCTATGACCCAGCAATTGCACTACTAGGTATTTACCCCAAAGATATAGATGAAGTGAAAAGAAGGGGCACCTGCACCCCAATGTTCATTGCAGCAATGTCAACAATAGCCAAACTGTGGAAGGAGCAAAGATGTCCTTCAACAGATGAATGGATAAAGAAGATGTGGTTCATATATACATTGGAATGTTACTCAGCCATCAGAAAGGATGGATGATTTTTTTTAAACTGAAAGGGACCAGGAGGCTGCACTGCAGAGAAAGTGAACTCTGAGACCTAAAGTCTTCTTTTGAGGCAAATAGAATTATATTATACTGTTTCAAGCTAATTTGTTTAAAACTTCTCTAACTGATGCTTAACTCCTTTGCTAATGTATCCTCAAACCTTAAATTTCTATTATTCTGCACTATTCCTTAAAAAGAAAGACTCTTGTTTTTAACTTTATGCATATTTTATGTATTTTCATTTTCTGTAAATTGAGTTTGTGTGGCCACTGGGAAAATGGATATTGTCATTCATTTGTAGGTTGCTGTTTCACACAATATGAAAAAATTGTTGGACTTAATTTTTCTATTGAATTGGCCTGCTCCGGAACCATGAGGCAATAACCTTTACTCAACTCACCGGATAAAACTGAAATTCAATTCACATTGTATAAGGCATTTTAAATCCAAAGCACTTAAAAACCTTCCTACACCAGAGGAAAAGCATGAGCCAAACAGACAAACTATATAGACAGTCATTTAGCTGAGGCCAGAGAAGAGAATCCTTCCACATCCAATCCTGAAAGAGCAGCCCACAAAGGGATTAAGAAAGATGGTGTTTCAGTTCTCCCCAGGCCATTTTCATCATGGGACTTCTTCATCATTCCTTTTGAAGTGTTGTCAGGTCCAGAATCCTAGGTGTGCGGTCCCTGCAGAGCGGAGCCCCGCCTGTGTGAAGAGCTACCCCACCACAGTGGTGAGGCATCACAGTTCTCCTGCCCAGATCCCTGTTCCTCCTCCAGGAGCCCTGGGAGCAGCTGCAGAGTCCCAGTCATGGCTGGACGAGGAGCTGGCATACTGCCATATGGATGTGGGGTGTGATATTTCGGTCACATGAACACTCCTTCATACAAAACCCAGCCCCTTGCTGGCTGTGTCCTCCTAACCAAGATGAATATTGGTAGCACTCAGGACTGGCGCAGGGTGTGAAAAACTCAACTTTTCTTCTTTTGCCATGTTAAATATCTCTGGGCTCATCCTCAGGAGGATGAGAATTATTGTTCTCTGCACTTCAGGGGGACTTAACTGTCCCAAGCTTTTGGGGACAAGCACCACAGCTTCTGTGTGAAGAACTGGGGCTCCTTCAGACCCACCGTTCCTAAGGGACAGCAGCGTCACCTGAGGCATCTGCTCGCATTTACTTCCCTGTGCTATGGAATTAGGCATGGCCAAGGCACTCGCCTGGGCCAATGAAATGGGAACAGGACAACGGGTTGCTTCAGGAAGGAGGCCTTTTACTGCAGGCACTCAGGCTCCAGTCTGCCCTTCTCTTCCTTGGTCATCTGGGTGGCACATGAGCAGCCTCGGCCGTGTTCCCACATCACTATGATGGGCACAACCCTCCCACCTGCCCTTGTCAGACTTGCAGGACAAAAGAAAAATAAACCTTTGTTATTTTAAGTCACTTACATTGTTTTTAACTCCATTGCAACCTAGTTCATTCTCATTGAAGAATATTAAGGATGACTGGGTGTGGAAAAAAGACCAAATGGGGGGTTTTGTGAATGAAGGAGTAAAGAGGGAAGCGGTGGCCCCAGGGAAAGGCTGAGGGGCAGTTTAGACAGTGGGTCCCAGCCTGGAATGGGCACGAGGCCTCCATCCCTGTGAGCGCCGGGCCAAGTGCAGAACTGAGTAGAACCAGACAACTGTCCTGTCCAGGAAGCACATGCAAGGGAGCTCCCAGGGTCTGGGGGGGACTGTCACTGCCAACAGCTCTATGTCCCATGGACATTCACTGGAAGTTGAATGCATGGTCAATGTTCGTCCGCATCTAAGAAGTAGACGCTAAGACAAGATGAAGACAGGCAAGAGGTTTCTCAAGAAATGAAGACGGGCAATCCTGGTGGAGAAAAATGAGAGAGTTGGAGAGGGCAGGGAAAACAACTGGATTACAGTGAGTTCCAGCTCCTTTGAAAGAGGCAAGGAGGGGAAAGGGAGGAGGTTAAGCTCCAGAACAGTTTCTAGGGAATTTTCAGCAAGATTTATGAGAAGTCCACCCAAGGTCATCCTTCTGGGGAGTCTGTGTTTCCCATGTCCTAGACTCCCTGACACACTTAGCCATCGGCTGGGAGCAGTCCCTGGAAAACATGGCCTGGTGTTGACGCTGTGAAGGATGTCAGAGAGCAGCAGCTGGGAATCCCAGGAAACTCTGCTCCCACAGGAATTAGTGTCAGTGGAGAATTATACCAGCTTTCAGGTATATTTTATAAGCTTATAAAAGTCTACCAGGGAAAAGACCAAAGATGACACATAACATGTGGTAATAGCATTGCCTTACATTTGTCTCAAGGTTTACAGCTCACCCACTGCTTCTACGTATCTCCTCTCATTCAAACGGTTGGGGTGACATTATACACATTATAAGGCCGTGAAGCCTCAAGCTCCAGCACACCCGTGTTTGTGGAGGGGAATTAAACCTCGTGCTCCACCATCTACCTCACTCACAGGGCTCAGTCCACAGTGTCATGAAAGCACCTGCTGAAACCCAGTGCCACAGAAATGTTTGTCGTGTCCTTAAAAGAGAACGAATCTTAAACCACTTGCTTATAAGCTGCTTAGAAAGAAAATCCACTCTGAAGAAGGCTCTTCCTGTGTTTATCCTTTCACAAGAGGTGGCATTCATAGGATGAGAATAGATTTGTCTCTAGCACAGATACCCAAGTGTGGGTCACAAGAGATCCTGTTTACCAGGAAACTCCTGGGGGTGACCATAGGCTGGTGTCTCCGATTGCCAAAGCACCGCGGTATGACTTCAGGATCAAGGAGGACAAGCCCTCGGCTGAGATGCCTCACCCTATGTGAAGAAGAGAAGGTCTGGCTTCAAGGTGAAGATACTGCAGAGAAAGCCCTCCCAAAGCCATGGTGCCTCCCTCAACCTGACAACAGGTTTGTTTATGGGGGACAAGACCAACATATACTTCTCATTAGCATTCATGGAGATTTTCCTCTTCCTAAAGAGAAAAAAACAAAAACGGTGAAGCAGGAATTACCCAGACTGCAGGAAAAACCCAAAGCACAGTTCCATCCTCTGAACTGGCACAGCTCAGTAAGGAAGGAGAAGGTGCAGGCTCTGTGCCACGCTTTTGGGTTTCACCTAAAATCAGAGACCAGGTAAAGGCAACCCAATGCCAGAAATATGGCACATGAGATGAAAATAAACACGAAATCTTCAAGGTCTAAGGAAAAAAATGGGTTGCAACACGTCAACTTTAGGACTGTTGATTATATGTCAGAAAAACATCCAGAGACAAGGACTTTTTAAACAATGAGATCATTCCCCGGAGAATATCATGGGAAACATTCGTATAGTGCACTTCTCCATGCAACTTCCTTTCAGAGTAGGGTAGAAAGAAATGCACATTCGACCTCTCTGGGACTGCTTTCAGCACGGGAAAGTGTTTTGGTGATACAGCGCTCCATTAAACAGCCCTGGACCTGACTTTGATTTTATCCTTAAGAGTCATCTGCTCAGGGTTGGGAAATTGCTTTCCTTTCTTAGCAGACGCAACTGCCCTGGGCAGCAGAAGAGGAAATAGCAGGTTGATGGGCTGAAAAAGGTCTGAGTTTGAGTCCTGATGCTGTCACTGACCAGGTCTTGTCAGACAGGTCACATAACCACTCACAGCCTGTTTCCTTATTTGTAAAATAAAGAGGTGGTTAAAGGGTCAAAGTCTTTTTGCTCTTCAAATTGACCTGGGAAGCGTTGAAAGAATACAGATACCCAGGGCCTCACACAGACTTACAGAATCAGAACCTCTGGAAATCTAGGTTTTTAAAGCTCCCCGGGTGATTCCAATGTGGGCACTCCATAGACCAATATTTCAGGGCTAACCAGAGAAGATGCTCAAGATCCCTTACTATTCTAAAATTCTGTGATGGTGAGGACGTAGGAAGAGGAGGTCAGGGAGAAGCATTCTTCTGTGCCACAGAGCAGAGGGGTCTGTATCACCTGGGAGCTTATTAGAACTGCAAACTCTTGGACCCTATTCCAGAAGCCTGCTGTGTGTGTGTATGCAGGCGTGCGTGCGTGCATGTGCGTGCAGGTGCGTGTGTTTGTGTGTGTGTATGTGTGATTATTCTTCCACTTCTCAAGCAAGCAAAATATCCCAGGTGAATTACCAGAGGTGAAGTTAACCATTTGGAGGAAAAGAAAATTTTAACTTGTGTCTAACTGCTAGTCTTTGATTAAGTTAGGGGGAAATTAAAAATATTTCAACTCACTTTTTCAGGGGTTTGCTATTCTTACCCACATCCTGTGTTGAGAGCAGATTCTCAAAGGAAGAGAAAAAAAAAACACCTCCACAAAGAAAGGACTTATTTCTGCTATTGGGGGAGGGACAGAAGCCTAATTTACAGGGGCGCCTGGGTGGCTCAGTCGTTAAACGTCTGCCTTCGGCTCAGGGCGTGATCCCGGCATTATGGGATCGAGCCCCACATCAGGCTCCTCCACGAAGCCTGCTCCTTCCTCTCCCACTCCCACTGCTTGTGTTCCCTCTCTCACTGGCTGTCTCTCTCTGTCAAATAAATAAATAAAATCTTTAAAAAAAAAAAAGAAGTCTAATTTACAAAATTCAGATAGAGTATGTAAAAGACAGAATTTAAAAACCAGGGGGGGAAAAGATGAAAAATCTTCCACACAGAAAAAAAAGCCTATTGTTATTTTTTTCTCAAGAAAATAAGACATTCTTTTCTGACATTCCACTGAAATAAAATTTTTAGAGAAACCCTACGGCCTCTGGGTGTTGTGTTGGTAAGTGTTCATTATAAGGAGCAGATGATGTCTTTCCTGGGAACACAGATATTTTTTCTGCCACTTTGAAGATGTGTCATTTTTACTGTTTCTTCCAAGATAACTGAACTTTCCATGAGAAGTTTTCATAAATTTTCATTTATTACTCATAGATATTATTCCTGATATAATACAGGAGTAACATGTTTCACTTGCCTACGTTTGTGAAAGAAAGAAATCCATGGCAAAGAAGTATAGCACTTTTTTTAAAAGATTGATTGATTGATTGATTGATTCATTCATTCATTCCACAGAGATAGACAGCCAGCGAGAGAGGGAACACAAGCAGGGGGAGTGGGAGAGGAAGAAGCAGGCTCATAGCAGAGGAGCCTGATGTGGGGCTCAATCCCATAACGCCGGGATCACGCCCTGAGCTGAAGGCAGACGCTTAACCGCTGTGCCACCCAGGCGCCCCAGCACTTTCTTTTTAATCTCTACACACATAAATAAAATTAAAATTTGCAAATGGGTTTCCAGGTTGCCTGGCCCTAGGACTGAGGGCAAGGAACAAGGCTCTCCCCAAGCCTGCCCATGACTGCTGCCCTCCAAACTGACAACACAGATCCCAAACCACTGCCACTTACATTCTTGTTTTCTAAAGATAGGTGAGCCAATGGTCATTCATAACACAGCAATTCTCAGATTGTCATCTTCGGGCACTAAGCAACCTGGAAAGCTTGGGAGGGAATCTGGTGGAGAGGAAGTAGGAAAGGGGAAGGACATTGTTTGTTTTTTTTTCCCATACATTTTTTAAGATTTTTTTTATTTATTTATTTATTTATTTATTTATTTATTTATTTGGCTAGCATGCGAGCAGGGGGAGGGGAGGAAGCAGAGGGAAAGAAAGAATCTCAACCAGACTCCACGTCAGTGTGGAGCCCAACGTGGGGCTTGATCCCATGACCCCGAAATCATGACCTGAGGCGACATCAAGAGTCTGACGCTCAACTTACTGAGCCACTGAGGCGCCCCAGGACAAAGTTTTGTTAGGGACTTCATTAAGGTTAAATCTCTAGCCACGAGGGAGTTGGGGAACACGAAGCCCATAAAGCCTCCTCAAATCTCACAGCAAACCACAGGCTCTTTGGTGGGATCAGCCTCTGAGTTCCAGATACAGATGAGCACGAGGATACAGCTTTGGCTCCACAGGCTGGTAGATGGGGTAATTCTCCCCTACCCAAAACATGAACTGGCATGAAGGTCAGGAAGCCAAGGAGCTGCTTACACATTAGATTCCAAAACAGTGGGGGTGGGGGTGTGTGGCCTCAAGGTTCCTGATTGTGTGTCTAGATCCCAGTACGTCAGTTCAACCCAGCTCAACCTCAGGTGTGGGTAAACCGAGTCATACCATGGGCCACTCGCCTGCTGCGAGGCTCAGGGAGGTTCTGGTAATCACCACACTCCACGCCATCAACCAGGTACTGCTTCTAGTTTTCCATCCACATATTATACTTTTGTGGCAGTGCAGCTAGTTCTTCTGGAGTCTTGGGATAGGGACCCCGGGAGCGTGTCCTTAGTACTGCAGAAGACTGTCTGTACACCCATGTACCAGCTGCCCTTTGCAGCCATAGGCTTCCCAGGACTCCTGTCTGGGCTGCCGCCTCTTTGCTTTCTTTATTAATTTACTATTAGTTTACCTGGAAACTATTTTCAACAGTTCTAAAGCTAACGTCTATTTAAGACTATGTAATTCTAATTTAAGCTTGTGCTAGTTTTGCTGACAAAACAAACAGAGGACCATGATTAGCAGTGTTCTCTTTCCTCTAGTGAATTAGATGGTGCATTGAACATGCTTATTTTTCAGACTAATGAGCATCAAGCTTGTTAGTACATCAGAATTACCTGGGGAGCTTTTAAAAAATTATGATGCTCAGGCCAAACTTCAGACCGTTTATTTATTTATTTATTTATTTTAAAGATTTTATTTATTTATTTGACAGACAGACAGCGAGAGAGGGAACACAAGCAGGGGGAGTGGGAAAGGAAGAAGCAGGCTCCTAGCAGAGGAGCCTGATGTGGGGCTCGATCCCAGAACGCTGGGATCACGTCCTGAGCCAAAGGTAGACGCTTAAGATTTTGAGCCACCCAGGCCCCCCAGACTTCAGACCGTTTAAATCAGAGTCTCTGAGGGGGTGGAAATCAAGCATCAGTATTTTTAATACTCCCCAGATAACTCGAATGTGCATCCAAGGTTGAAAACCATCCAGAAAGGAGAAAAAAATAGAGGAAGAGCTCCACGTGAAAGGCCAGTCAGTGTGAGAAATGTGAGTTTTTGGCTGGTTGATTTGATGGACGGTTGAATGAATGGTTGTTTGAAAGGACAGAAGGTATGGCTCTCAATGTGATTTAAGACTTAGAGCAAAGTTGGAAAGAATATCAGAACTCCCACTTTCAGAGCACGTGGGAGAAGCATGGCTCTTTACTTCACAGAGGTCACTTCATAGACATGTACACTTATCCCTTACCTGGGCTTGTTCAGAGCCTCCCCTGGTCCGGGGAATTTCTCTCTCTGCCTTTTTTCCCTCCACTGCCACTGCAGCCCTTCTGCTGACCTCTCCACCTGCCAGCCTGAGGTGGTTCCCATAGCTGCTCCAGCTGTCCCCCTTGAAATGGCAGTCCACGCGATGAGTGGCTCTAATGACGGCAGGCAGTAGGAAGACAGGAGGGAATTTCTTCCACTTCCTCCTTCATGATCCTTGACTCATGCACCAGAGACACAACTGGTTTACTTACAACTTCAGAAAGCCCCTACATTTTAGCTAGTGCTTAATTCCTCTTACGGGCAGCCCCTGCTAACCCACTTCCCAGTTTATGTAATTTCCACGCTTTACACAACGCAAGAGGTAGTCAAGAAATGTGTGTTGAGTAAATTAGTCACCTCTTCTTTGTTTCATAGCACTTTAACACTGATGTCTGCCAACCTTGCCAGACTGAAAACTTTGTGTCTAATTTCTTTCCAGTGTATCTCCAGCATCTATCAGGTGTCTCTCAATAAATATTCACTGAGTGATAAATGTATAACTAATTAAATGCTTTGATTCTCATACAATATCCACTATGATGCTAACTCTAGATAATATTTGGTTAATTGAATGCAATGAATGTTGGTTTGCAAACTGTCCCTGGACATAGAAGACAAGGAGGGACGAAAGAAGAGGCGGACTGCTCCAGACTGGTAGGTCTGGTAGGTGGCAGGTTTCATAAGCAGAGAACTCACAGGGCTTGTCTTGGGCAGCTGCAAGATGAGTCGATCTTTATACCTGCTTGTCAAATCCCAAAAGTTCATGTAGAGGCCTTAACTGGGATCAATCATGTATTCAGTCCAGATGGCCTCAACAACAAATTGCTCTCTCGAGGCTCTGCCCTTGGAACAACCTTCACTGTGGGAATGGTAGGCAGAGCGTATATTCAAGGACAGGGGAGGGAAGAAGTAGTCTCCAGTTGCTTGGGTCCAGCTTGAGGGTCAACTGGCAGTCTTGATGTTCTCCTCCAATACTCCACCCCTTGTTGGCTGGCTCCTACAATCCTACACACCCACCTCTTCCAAGTGTGCCCTGAGTGGTGTGCAAGGGGTTTCACTAGCATGGAGGTAGCTTGTTGGGTGGCTATCTGGCTGTACTGGCAGTAGGCAGCACAGCAACAATATGGGCACATGCAAGAGAAAACAGACTAAATTGATTCCCAAAATAAGTCACAAGAGCCAAGAGCCTCGGGATTCCAACTATTGATTTACTAAGTCCCCTAGACTGGGGGTGTCCACTTGTGTCCTCATGTGATTTAACAGAGATGATACATTGGCAGATTCATCAGGTATGAACACACAACGCTCTGGGTAATGACACAGGTGTTCCTTTGTGAGGCAATAATAATATCCAAGGCCATTCTATTATGGAGGATAGCTTTTCTCATATGAGAAATTTCAGTATTCAGTAAGGACAAGGTTTGTTGGCTATCAATTAAGCCTTGCTGAGTAAATGTAGCAAGGGCTTCTCTATATATTATAATGTCCCCAGGCCAATGGAGGGGACAAAGATGTTGGCTAAATGAGCGTAACAGTGGAAAACAGAACATGCCCACTGGCCTCGAGGAGAGGTAGGTTGGCAGCTTTGGGAATGTGACCTGGTTTTACATACTATACATTTTCACCAGGGGAGGCAGCATTGCCAGGCGGGAGGAGACAGACTGGGGATAGGACTGGAATCCCTCCCTTCTTCCCCCTTTTAATGGTGCATGTTCCATTCTAGGTATAGTGTGTTTCAACAGTTCTGGCCTGCAGGAAATCAATACGATCCTAGTGGAGACTGGAGTTCAACCCATGGCAGAGCTGGGTCAATGGGATATGTTCTCAACCCACCCCTAGGCAAGACGGGAGGTTCTTGCCACAATAAAATGTTCCTCTATGACAGGCTCTACCTGGAGGAACACTGTGTCCACTGGCAGGAGCTGTTGCTCTATGGAGGTATATTGGGTTTCCAGCCCCTTCCAGAGCTGGGGCCAAAATTCTGAGGATATTCTTTTCTTCTGTTGTCTCTGCCACAGTGCCCAACCCATACCTTCCGGAGTCACAGACACATCTCACTCAAATGGTAGCCCTGTGTGGGAGATGCCCACAGCTTTAATCTGCCTCACTAGTACTTTTGCCTTTCTAGAACTGGCTTGTTGCTCTGATACCCAGTCCCACACATGCCCTCTCTTCATCAGGAAATATAAGGAATGGAGGCACTGTGCCAGGTGGGGAATAAAAATCTTCCCAAACCCCCAAATCCCTACAGAGGTATGTAGCTTTTTCATGTCCTTAGGGGTTGGATAGGCTTGCACCTTATCAATCACAGCCTCTGGGACAATGCACGACTCACCTGACCAAATGACTCCCGAAAACCTCAGCTGTGCCTGAGCTTTGAATTTTATGTCGGTTTACCTCCCATCCTCTCTCTTACAGATGTTCCAGCAAAGCTTGCAGAGTGTCCTGCAGCCTACTTGGAGAAGGAAAACAGGGGCAGATCTCCAGCTAATATCCCAGGATATATTGTGGGATTGTACAGGTAGCCCTGGAGAAGCACTTGAAAGGTCCCTTGCTGCCCCTCCCACGTGAAGGCAAATTGATCTTAGCTATCAGGAATCTGTACTTGTCAATCAGTGTCTTTTCCATGAATCTCCTTGAAAATAATGCACTTTTGCAGGAACACCTTTGCAAAAGTGTCAGAGTAAAACAATAAATGTCTGTAAGTGAAAAAAGGCTTTAAAATGCCATGGTTAAAGATCTGATAAGAGTTCTTTATAATGCTGCTAGCAGGGAAATCTGGTTATTTCTGTGACATACATGTTATATATTTTTTTAAACTTATTAAAAAAAATTCTTTTTTGGGGCCCCTGCGTGGCTCAGTCGTTAAGCGTCTGCCTTCGGCTCAGGGCGTGATCCCGGCGTTATGGGATCGAGCCCCACATCAGGCTCCTCCACTGGGAGCCTGCTTCTTCCTCTCCCACTCCCCCTGCTTGTGTTCCCTCTCTCGCTGGCTGTCTCTGTCAAATGAATAAAATAAAAATCTTTAAA
The DNA here is from genome assembly GCF_002007445.2 of Ailuropoda melanoleuca. Classification (NCBI taxonomy): domain Eukaryota; kingdom Metazoa; phylum Chordata; class Mammalia; order Carnivora; family Ursidae; genus Ailuropoda; species Ailuropoda melanoleuca. The sequence goes on from NC_048237.1 coordinate 27,197,729, forward strand.
AAAAAATTTTTTTTTAAAAATTCAATTAGCCAACATTTAGTACATCACTAGTGTGACACACATTTTAAAATTATGACTGAGACTAATATAACAAAAAATATTATTAAAAATAAAAAATAAAATTATGACTGATAAAATTATATCAAGACATATCAGATTTTTAGGGATTTCATACAAATATACTCTAAGGAAAGTTTAGCATCACTTCTTATTTGACCATGTTTCCCATGTAATTTAACATATCAAATAAGCTTAATTGATTTAATATCTCTCTTTTATAAGGAGAGAAAACACATCCTACGAGATTTTCCAAGAACCCTCTGGAAAATCCCCAAATAAGGTCAAGATCAAGAAGACTTCACTAAGAATTTCGTTTTTAGGAAACTTGTCAAAAATCCCAAAAGGTTTTTAAAACACTTGATGAAATATGATCTTAAGTCACTTGTGAAACAATATTTAGTTATCTATTTAACCAAAATGACAAAGACCTCAAAGGCAAATACAGAAAGTTACACTGTGGTTAAAAAAACAAAAAACAGGGGCACCTGGGTGGCTCAGTCTAAGCGTCTGCCTTTGGCTCAGGGCGTGATCCCAGCGTTCTGGGATCGAGTCCCTCATCAGGCTCCTCCGCTAGGAGCCTGCTTTTTCCTCTCCCACTCCCCCTGCTTGTGTTCCCTCTCTTGCTGGCTGTCTCTCTCTCTCTGTCAGATAAATAAATAAAATCTTTAATAAAAACAGACAGAAAAGTTTGCTCTTTTAATAGAGAAGACTCTTAAGTAATTTAAGACCTAACAGAGACACCATGAAGCACAGGAAATTATTTTGATAAAACATAAAATCTTTGTTTTCTAGGCAGATTAATTAAAAGATAAAGGAAAACCTTTCACAATTCCATCAAGAACTGACCAATAGTCCAAGAAAACCTTGTCCTTATAGCAGATGAAAGAAAAGTAAGTTTCAGTTTTACATAAGCACACTTGATATTAAACCTTACTTTTTTATGCCAATTAAATAGAGCTCTTTTACAAAATAATTTGGGCAATACCCTCTGGAGGCAAAGAAACATCACATATACATGACATGTATCCACAGACAGACATAAACATACAGACAGACACAAACAGGGACCTTAACAGCTCTCGTTCCAAAACTTTACCCATGAGTCAGGTACCCACTCACATGGCTAAAGTTTTTTACTAATATATGTGGAGAAGACTTTTAAGATTTGAATTTGCTCTCGATGAATAATCTTATGGAGCTGTGGACTAGGTTTCTGGGCAAGGAATTAGTCTATATTTTACAAAGCCCCTATTTCCCCCTTTCCCCCATCAGTTTCTGTGGGCATTGTTTTAGTTATCTTCTGGGATGTTTACATGATCAGATTTACAAACAACTTCAAAGGACAGAGGAAGAATGCAAATTTTCCCCTAAGAGTTGGGGGTGTGTTTCTCGATCATCAGAAGTCTAGGGCAATTGCTATTTGTAATTTTTCCTTGTATTAGGGGCTTGGATGGCATGGAGGACTCCATCCATTCTACTGTTGATCACAACACCTTCCCCTTTGCTCTCCTCACTTTTCCAGAGATTCCACCTCTTCGTGTTCTAATCAGACTTGGTCTCAAGCACTCAGAGCTTATTAATCTGTGGCAGCTCATGCCCTCATAGCTTTGCAAAATGGCACACTCAGGTCTCCAATGTATTATCTTGCTCTCTGATCTTGTCTGCTGGCTCTGAAGGTTACAGGGTAGCAGACAACTGCACATCCTTCTCTGACTCAGCTCTCCTTCCAACTTTCTAACTTGAGACCCAGCATCTGGTTGGGTCTCAGTGGCCAGCTGAGCTGCCCCCAGCAGAGGCCAGTGCACTGCAGCAGACACTTATGTCCCTTCTTAGTCACAGTGTCAGGCAAACACGTGAAAGAAGCCTGCCTTTGGCACGAGCCTGTACTCGTGCAGCAGTCCATAAGCATCTAGCATGCAAGCCACTCCTCCCACAGAGAGGTCAATGGCTCACTCAGGATATCCTTCATGGCTGCCTCTTTCTCAAGGCCCATTTCCTCAGTCTCCTGGTTGGCTCACCAATTGTTGGTTCACAAACTGGACCCATACACAGAAGGCAAGGTGAGAACAAAGAAAGGCAGACCACTCCAGGTTGGTAGGTGGCAGGTTTAATAAACAAAGGAACTTACTTACGAGGCTTGTCTTGGGTGGCCACAAGATAAGTAGATCTCAACACCCACTTGCCGAATCTTAAAAGTTTGTATATAGAGGTTTTAACTGCGTTCATTCATGTATACCTTGCAGATAGTCTTGGGCAGAGAATTGCCGTCTCAGGTCTATGTCCTTGGAATAACCCCCTCTGTGGGAACAATGGCAGAACATACATTCTAAGGACTAGGGGTGGGGGTTGGGGAGCCTCCAATTGCCTGGGTCCTGCTCAAGGGTCAATTGGTGGTCATGTCCTCTCGATTACCTCCTTCGACAATGAACTTAATGGAAACTAAAACCTTTCTAGAAACTGCAATGCCATGAATCTCCATATTTCTCTGCCTCCAGGTCACTGGTGATATTTTGCAATTTCCTCAAATGTAAAGCCGTGGTAGTAATACTCATTAGGCTGGGAGGAGCCCCATAAAATTAGTGTAAGTGTGAAATTAAATTAAAAAACTGGCAAAAGAAACCACAAAGCACTAAATGATAGTGGTCAGTGAAGGATCATTTCCTGCTGCTTCCTGCCCCATGATCTATGTGCAGAAAACAAGGGAAAAGCTGTATTTTAGGAGAAAATGTGAAGAGATAATAACTTGGTGGTATAATTGAAATACTAATGACAGGGCAAGGAAAACATTAAAATAAAGGAAAACAACTGTTCTAAGAGATGTATAGTATTGTGCAAAACTATGTGCTTAAGTGCGACTCCTGTGAGGATAGCAGTATTGGGGTTCCTAACATGCCTGGTAAGTCCCTAAAATGCAGGTTAGTCTGCATTAAAACATTCATATAATCATAAAGTTAGAAAGCCCCTCAAGCAATCAGCTGGCTTTCATTTCTTTCCCCCAGTAGGATAAGAGTCAAGCATGAGAGAGCAAGAAGCACCAGACATTTAAAAAAATTCCCACAACACTGTTCAACATTTTCTTTGGAAGTATGCTTCACTCCCAAGCCAGACTTATGTTTAAAAAAACCACAAGAAACAAACCAAAAAACCAAAACAAAACACTTAAACCCAAACACTTTGTTTAACTGAAACCCATATTGCAATTTAGAACTTTTTCCTCCTTTGGTTCTCAGTAGCAATGGAAAACAGTAAATTTCTTCTTTGTGATACATCCAGCCAATGTAATACCACTAAACCATTCAACTTTTCCCATTAAATACATTATATATAATCCTTTTATACATTCTGAATACTAAAATCCTAAATACGAAACCCCGAAATACTAAAAAGAAAAAAAAAAGTTAAAGCGCCTTTATAATAATTAATGACTTGGAAAAAGGAGCAATGATAAGTATTATTATATGTGCAATAAAAAGATTTTAAACATTATTTACAAAAAGTTAAAGTTCATACAGGAGATTTTACCCATTAGAGATTAAAACAGTATATGAAACTGCATGAATTAAAGCACTACAGTCCTGGTATAAATGAACAAATCAACGGAATAGAATAGAGTCCTCCAACAATCTATTAATCCTGCTACACTACTAAGTCGAAATGATTCCCAACATGATGACATTAGTCAATGCCCCTTTGGTGTCAGTGTGGCACATAAATTGTCTCCACAAATCCCCACAGCAGCAGGGAAGAGGCAGAGCTGGCAGTCACTACGCAAACCACAGACCTCTGTAGCCCCAAACTCTGTGCTCTTACTGAAAATATGTTAGAGCCTTCACTGCAAATCAGTAACAGTTAAAACTGGAGAAATGGCATTGGGGCAATTAGTTAAACATGTGAGAAAAAGTAAAGTTAGATTACTTCCTCACATCACTAAAAAAAAAATTAGGTGGACTAAAATCTGAACTGTAAAAATACATACACACATACATACATACAATGTACTATACTAAATATTGAACAGTTTTATAATCTTAAGAGAGAAGAAGGATACTCCTAGAATGACACCAAGGTCAGAAGCCAAGAAAAAGGAAAAGGGACCTGTTTGACGACTGGCACAGAAGACACTGTTAAGAAAGTTAAACAAACCTAGAAAAACACTTGCATATGTACACCAGAAACAAAGGGTTTCTCATAATGTAATGCTCTTAGTTGTAAAATGCATTTACAAATAAATATGAAAATATCAACATCCCAATCCAAACTGAGAAAAGGATATGAACAGACATCTCACAAAGGAAGAAAGATGTAATTTTTACTAATATCTCCTTATTGAGATATTGCCAATAAACATATATAAATATAGCCAGATTTACTCTCCGAGATACAGGACCCTGAAAACACCCAGGCTAATGAGGATGTGTGAGCAGGAAAAGGCATTCTCATACGCTGCTGGTAGACAGGTACATCAGTACGAAGAAAGATACTTTCTTTACCCAGAAAATAGAGGAGATGGGTTAAGTGATCTCCATGAGTTGAGATGTGAAATTGTGAGAGTCTGTATTTCTCTGAGTTGTGCCAATGATGCACAAATGGTGTAGGAATCAATAAAAAAACATTTTTTACATTAATAAATTGTTAAGATATGTTTCTCTCTCCAGTGAGTTGAATCTATTTTGAGAACTTACAGTGACTCATGTTGAAAACAGTACAGTTTTCACCCAAGACAAATACCAACACAAACATTTACCAACCTATTATGTGCCAAACATATGGAAACACCGGGAGTGTTGGAGGCAGCCAGGAGCTGATTGGACCACGAAGTAAAAACACACCATGATGCCCAGGGTGAAAAACTTTACGGGAGCTAACCACTGGCTGTGGGAACACATGAGACAGGCATTTAAAACACTCTTGGGGATAAAAGGAGTTGCAAAGATGCCTCATAGGCAACCGCTGAAATGCGTCCAAAAAAAATAATGACACAGATGAAAGAGATGTGCCTTTCCAGAGAAGAGAGCAGCGTATGCAAAGACAAGGGCCCACCGGAGAGAGCAAGATGGGTCCAAGAACTCCTGGTGTCTCCTGAGGCTGCACGGATGATAGCTAGAAGCCCAGAGAGGAATAACAGGTGTTCTAGGTCATCTTAAGAAACCTGGATTTTATTCTGATGGTAGCTGTAAACCAGCAAAGGATTTCAGCTCCATTTTCTCCATTGAGAAAAATCACCCTAGGGCACTCTCATTTCCAGTAAGATGGTAGGCTGAGATAGCCAGGGGAAAAATTCCAAATATAAAGCCATGAAATGCATTGTAAGTTTAAATGATGGTTTAAAAGCACAGTCAAAATCACAAGCAGCAGAGTGAAATGCCTAGACACCAAACATGGAGAGAGAACTGAAAATTGGAGTGGACAGTGCCTGAGTTGATGCAATCGTCTCTGTGCAAGGGTGGGAAACTGTGCCCTTCTATTTCAGGGACTGGAGTTTGACCCCGGGCAAGGCTTGGGCCTGGGATAAGCAGGGAGTTGGAGCGAAGACTCTTTGAAGAGATTCCTTGTCAGTGGCCTTAGTGACCTCATTCTTTCTTGCCTACTCAAGAACCTTGCTCCTTCTCGCTTCACTCTCTGCTTACACCATCAATATTTGAATTTTTATTTTTTTTGTAGGCTCCACGTTCAGCATGGAGCCCAATGCGAGGCTTGAACTTACAACCCTGAAATGAAGACCTGAGCTGAGATCAAGAGTCGGATGCTTAACCTACAGAGCCACCGAGGTACCCCCATACCATCCATTTTTTATCTTTAGTGGATCACTCCTATCAGCATACTAATATGCTGTGATTTCTCACATCGTAAGAGTCTTTTCTTTGACCTCAGTTCCCCTGCAGGATACCAAACCATTTCTCAGTTCGCCTTTGCAAAATACCTCCTCAAAAAAGTTGCCTATACTCAGCATCTTCAATTCTTGTCTTCTCAGTGTCTATTTTTAAAAAATTTTTTTGATTGTTTTTTAAGATTAAAGTGTATTTGACATACAATATTATATTAATTTCAGATGTCCAACATAATGATTTGATATTGTGTACATTGCAAAATAATCACCACAATAAGTCTCATTGCCATCTGTCACCAAAAAAATTTTTTTCTTGTGATAGGAACTTTTAAGATTTACTTTCTTAGCATCTATCAAATTTGCAATACAATATTATAGACTATAGTCACCATGCTGTGTATCTCCATGACTTATATATTTTATAGCTGGAAGTTTGTACCTCTTGATCTCCTCCATCCATTTTGCTCACCCCATAACCCTCCTACCCTCTGGCAACTACCAATCTGTTCTCTGTATCTAAGAGTTTTCGTTTTGTTCATTTTGTTTTTTAGATTCCATATATAAGTGAAATGGTATTTGTCTTTCTCTGTCTGACTTATTTCACTTATGTAATATCCTCAAGATTCATCTGTGTTTTCCCAAATGGCAAGACTTCGTTCCTTTTATGGCTGAGTAGAATTCCATTCTGTGTATATTCTGTGTATATACGTGTGTGTGTGTGTGTGTGTTCTATATTCATCAATGGACATTTAGGTTGCTGAGAGTTTTTATCATAAATGAATGTGGAATTTTATCAAATGCTTTTTCTGCATCTATTAAGATGATCACATGATTTTTATCCTTTATTTTGTGAATGTGTTTTAAATCACATTGGTTGATTTGTGCATGTTAAACCATACTTGCATCCCTGCAATAAACCCCACTTGATTGTGGTGTATGAATTTTTAATGTATTATTGAGCTGGGTTTATTAATATTTTGTCAAGTATTTCTGCATCTGTGTTCATGAGGGATAGTCTGTTATGTATGTATGTACGTATTATGTAGGTAGGTATGTATGTAGTGTCCTTGTCTGGTTTTGGTATCAGGGTAATGCTGGCCACATAAAACGAGTTTGGGGTATTTTTTCCTCTTCAATTTTCTGGAAGAGTTTCAGTAGGTATTAAATACTCTTTGAATGTTTGATAGAATTCACCTGCGAAGCCATCTGGTCCTTAATTTTTTGTTGGAAGGTTGGTTTTTTGTTTGTTTGTTTGTTTTTAAATTACTGATTCAATTTCCTTACTAGTAATCAGTCCATTTAGATTCTATTTCTTCAGTGTTAGATTCAGTCTTAGAAGATTTTATGTTTCTAGGAATTTATCCATTTCTTCTATGTTGTCAAATTTGTTGGCATGAAATTGCTCACAGTTGTTTCATAGTACTTTGTATTTCTTTCGTGTCAGTTGTAACTTCTTCCATTTCTGATTTTATTTATTTGAGCCCTTTCTCTTTTTTTCTTAATAAGTCTAGGTAAAGATTTGTCAATTTGGCTTATCTTTTTAAAGAACAGCGCTTAGTTTCACTAATCTTTTATACTGTCTTTTTAGTCTCTATTTCATTTATTTCTGCTCTGATCTTTATTATTTTCTTCCTTCAAACTTTGGGCTTCATTTATTTTTTTCCAATTCCTTCAGGTGCAAAGTTAGATTGCTTATTTGAGATTTTTCTTGCTTCTGTGTTGCTATAAACTTCCCACTTAGAACTGCTTTTGCTGCATTTATAGATTTGGTTATATGGTATTTCCATTTTCATTTGCCTCAAGACATTTTTTAATTTCTCCTTTGATTTCTTCATTGACCCATTGGTTGCTTAGAAGCATGTTGTTTAATCTTCCCATATTTGTGATTTTTCCCATTTTCTTCTTGAGATTGACTTCTAGATTCATACCGTTGTAGCTGGGAAAGATGCTTGATAGGATTCTAATTTTCTCAGATTCATTGAGACTTGTTTTGTAGCCTAACATGATCTATCTTGGAGAATGTTCCATGTACACTTGAGAAGAATGTGTATTCTGCTAGTTTTGGACGGAATGTTCCTTAGTGCCATATCTATTAAATCCATTTGGTCTAATGTATCATTTAAGGTCAATGTTTCCTGATTGATTTTCTGTCTGGATGAAATATTCATTGATGTAAGTGGGGTTTTAAAGTCCCCTACTATTATTGTATTGCTATCAATTTTTTCCTTTAGGTTTGTTAATATTTGCCTTAGGCCTTATGTTGGATGCATAAATATTTATAAATGTTACATCTTCTTGACGGATTGATCCCTTTATCATTATGTAATACCTATATTTGTCTTTTATTACAGTCTTCATTTTATTTTATTTATTTATTTTTTAAAGATTTTATTTATTTATTCGATGGAGACAGAGACAGCCAGCGAGAGGGGGAACACAAGCAGGGGGAGTGGGAGAGGAAGAAGCAGGCTCATAGCGGAGGAGCCTGATGTGGGACTCGATCCCTTAACGCCAGAATCACGCCCTGAGCCGAAGGCAGACGCTCAACTGCTGTGCCACCCAGGTGCCCCTACAGTCTTTATTTTAAAGTCTACTTTGTCTGATGTAAGCATAGCTACCCCAGTTTTCTTTTGATTTTCATTTGCATGAAACATCTTTTTTCATCCCTTCACTTTTAGTATGTGTGCACCCTTACATTTGAAGTGAGTCTCTTGTAGACAACATATAGATGAATCATGTGTGTGTGTGTGTGTGTGTGTATGTGTGTGTGTGTTTTAATCCATTCAGTCACTTTATGCCTTTTGATCAGAGAATTTAGTCAATTTACATGTAAAGTAATTAGTGGTAGGTATGTACATACTGCCATTTTGTTAATTGTTTTCTGGCTGTTTTATAGTCCCATCTGCTTTCTTCTTCTCTTGCTTTCTCCCTTTTGGTTTAATGACTTTCTATAGTGTTATACTTAGATTCCTTTCTAATTATCTTTTAAATATCTACAATAAACTTTTGCTTTGTGGTTGTAGACCATGAGATCTACATACAATGGCCATATAGATAATGGTCTATTTTAAGTTGATAGCAAGTCAAGTTTGAATGCATTCTAAAGCTCTACATCTTTATTCTCCCCTTTTTTGTTTTTTTGTTTTTGAAGTCACATTTTACATCCTTTTATTTTTTGCATCCCTTAATTATTGTAGTCAGTTATTTTTACTACTTTTGCCCTATAACTTTCATATTAGCTTTATAAGTGATTAACCCACTACCTTTACTATATATTTACCTTTTCCAGTGAGATTTTTCACATTTTTTCTTGTTACTAATTTAGTGCCATTTCTTTTTAGCTTGAATAAGTCCCTTTAATATTTCTTGTGAGGCTAGTTTAGTGGGAATGAACTCCTTTAGCTTGTGTCTGGAAAACTCTTTATCCTTCCTTCTATTCTGGATGATAATCTTATCTATTCTTAGATAGGAGTTTTTTCCTTCTGCACTTTGAATATATCATGCCACTCCTTTCTGGCCTGCAAAGTTTTTGCTGAGAATCTGCTGATAGCCTTATTGGGGTTCCTTTGTATAGAACAAGTTGTTTCTCTCTTGCTTCTTATAAGATTCTCTCTTCATCGTTAACTCTTGACATTTTAATTATAATGTGCTTTGGCATGGGTCTCTTTGGGTTCCTCTTGTTTAGAACTCTTTAAACTTCCTAGATCTGGATATCTGTGTCCTCCCCCAGGCTAGGGAATATTTCAGCTAGTAGTTACTCAAATAATTTTTCTGCCCCTTTCTCTCTTTTCCTTCTGGGACCCCCATAATGAGAATGTTATTCCACTTGATGTTGTCCCACAGGTCCCTTAAGCTATCTTCTCTGTCTCTTTTTTTCTTAATTCTTTTTTTCTTTTTGCTGCTCTGCTTGAGTTCCACTGCCCTGAGTTCTGGATCATTGATTCTTTCTTCTGCTCCATCTAGTCTGCTTTGAACCCGTGTTTTTCAGTTCATTAATTGTATTCTTCAACTCTGTGACTTCTGTTTGGTACTTTCTCGTATTTTCTATCTCTTTGTTAAAGTTGTCACTGTGTCCACCCATTTTGCTCTTGAGTTTAGCTCCTTTGGTTCCTACTTTGATGTAAAGTACTTAAGTTTAATTTGATTACTTTGAACTTTTTGTCAGGTAAATTACTTATCTCCATTTCATTGGGTTTTTTTCGGGGATTTATCTTGTTCTTTTGTTTGGAACATATTCTTCTGTCTCCTCATTTTGCTAAACTGTGTTGTTTCTATGTATTAGGTGAAACACCTAGCTCTCCTGATCTTTAAGATGGCCTGTATGGTAGATGAACCTTACTGTTTAACCTGCCCTAGCTCTTGGTTGTCTGTTGAAACCTTTGCAGTTTATCTAAGCATCTTGATTTATTCTTGGTAGGTCCCACTTGTTGAGAGAATGTCAAGACCTGTGTGTTCCAGAGGTAGGGTCTTGGTCAATCCCTAGTTTCAGACTGATGGGAAGCTAGACTCTCAGGCAGCAGCTTTTAAGGTAGTCCTCTGGGACTGCAAATGTAAACTCTGCTGGCCTCCAGACCAGACAATTTGAAGTTGTCCCCTTGGCAATAGTTTCAAAAATCAGGGCTTTAGATGAGTGTATAAGCCTTTCTGGGAGGTACCAGTGAGCTGTAGTGAAGCCAAAGGAGAGAGTAAAGATGATGTCTCCCAGTCTGCATTCTCTGAAAGCATCTCCATATCCTCTAGATGTATGGTAATCCTGAAGCATGCAACTCAGGCTGAAGCTCCAGGACAAGTAAATAGGTCTTTTTCATAGGAAGACTTGGGTATGCTTTTGCCTGCTGTCTGCTGAGCAGTGCATTGGAGGTGGTAGCCTGCCAAGAGCTATCTCTGATTGTTTCAGACCCATGGGGTCCAAAATCACAGTCCTTGGTCACCAGAGCCAAGTGCTCAAGGAGAGTCCCCTGTATGGGCTCTATGTGACTGATGGCTTTGGTGATGCCACAGGGGCAGTACAGGGACAGGGTACTTGGCTGCCTGACTCTGGTGGGATTGCTGGGGTGGTACTAGCAGGTTAGAAGGAGAAAGCAAAAATGGCACCTGCCAGCATTAGTAAGGTAGAGGGAGAACGAGAAATAGCACCTGCCAGTGCCTCCATCCCTGGAGTCCTAACAGCCCCTGCCCCTCCAGCAGACACTTTAAGGCTAGCAAATGAATCTCCTTCATGTATGGTCTAGGTACTTTTCAAACTGCTGTTTTTGTGCTGGGTACTGGGGTGCAAGTGAGCCCTTTAAGGATGGGAATTCAGCCCTATGATTCTCCTGCACATAAGCCCCATTGGTTTTCAAAGCCAGATGTTTTGGGGGCTTTGTCTCTCTGGTGCAAGTCCCAAGGGTTGAGGTGCCTGATTTGGGACACAGATCCCTCACAAAACTCTGTAAGATCCTTCCTGATTGTGAGTCATTGCACGAAGGATGGGTTTTTTGGTGAGACTATATCTCTGCCTCTCTTACTCATCTTGATGTGGTCTTTTTACTCTTTGTAGTGGAGGAGTTACAACTAGTTTGCAGTCTTTGAATTCTAAAGTTTCCCTTTAGAATTATTCCATGACCTACAGGAATGAGTCTGCACTAGTACCCCAGCTGCGCCAGTCATGTGCCATGTTGTATGTGAACACGGTGGTAGATATGGAGGACTTTTTAGTCAACTACACTCCCCCATAGCAGATGTGAGTGGCTCATTTCCATGGCAGCCATAGTCTATTCCTTAAGCTGCAGAGATCTATCTACAGTTTTCCATGTAAGTGTAAGCAGTTGGGGAGCAGTTCTTTCATGGTTCCCATGGCCTCTAGTCTTAAGGGAAAATACAGAGGAGGGGCATTTTTTGGAGTTGCTACCAAGGCATGACTGGCACTCATCATCTCCTCCCTCCATTACCATTCTGAATTTCTCTTACTCTCAGCTATCACCTCAGCAGATCTTGGTGCCTTCCCTGGTTATATGATCCAACTCTCATTCCTTTTTTTTTTTTTAGATTTTTTATTTATTTATTCGACAGAGATAGAGACAGCCAGTGAGAGAGGGAACACAAGCAGGGGGAGTGGGAGGAAGAGGCAGGCTCATAGCAGAGGAGCCTGATGTGGGGCTCAATCCCACAACGCTGGGATCACGCCCTGAGCCGAAGGCAGACGCTTAACCGCTGTGCCACCCAGGCACCCCCAACTCTCATTCCTGAGGTGTCTTCTTAGTTTGGGGTTGCTACATGTGTCCATTCACAGTTACAAGGAGCCAGGAAGCACCAAGAGGCTCCAATTGGATTGTCTAGTTCCACATGTATTCTTCCTGCCCTTTTGTGTAACAGCAGCTCTACCTCCTGCCAAGATATGATACCTCTGCTTTCCTACTTGACTCTAGATACAAAGCATCCAAAGTGCTTTGAGAGCAGCTGTAGTTTGTAGTTCAGTAGTTCCCTGTTAAGGTGAACCTCTTTGGAGAACCACAGTCTCTAACCCTGCAAATCCCAGAGCTGTAGGGACAGGAAGCACAATCCCCCCACAGTGGATCATTGGGAGTAGTGGGTGGGGGAGCATTCATACTTCCACCTATTGGTTCCCCAACCTGTGTATTATTCCTAATGGGGACACAGTGCTATACAAAGGTCTCTGATTTTGCACATACACTGCATCCTAAATGACAATACCCAGCCTCTCTGTGTATTGTCTCTGAGATGGTGCTTCAGCTGCATCTCTGGAATACTGTTTCAGAATTCTGTGAGGTCTGCTTCTTCTGGGAGATATGGTATATGGATCCCATGGGCATGGGCTCAGTCCCACACACTCTTAATGTGAAATGGATCTCCTATGCTGTGTAGGATCCCATGCCTGTGGATCAAGCATTCTACAAGCCCGTAGATAAGGATGCTGGTTGAAGCTCACTCTATGGGCAGGAAAGGCAAAGTATACCCAGAAAAAGTATTCCTCCTTATGAAAACAAGCTGCTTATCCTTCCAGAATGAAAGAGGCCTAATGTAATTGATTTGCCACCAGGTGGCTGATTGGTCTCAAGGAATAGTATCATATCCAGTTGCTCAGTATTGGTCTCTATTGCTGACAGGTCAGACATTTAGAGCTGGTAGTAGCTAGATCATGTCTGTAACCTCCATCTCAATTGCCATGCCCACTCCATTCATGTGCCCATCATGCCATTTCTAGGGTGGCTCATGATAAAGGCTGGCTAATGTCAATTGGTTGAGTCAATTTGTCTACTTGGTAGTTCAGAGCCTCTTCCGTGGTAGATGCTTTCTGGTGGGCATTATATATGACACAAAGGTCATCACACCTCATACCTACTCCCATAGGTCCATCAAATATTTCTACACCAGACTTCCTTGTCTCTGATTTTCCAGTACATTTCCTTTCCAGACAGCCAGGCCATTGGCTATTGGTCAGAAATCTGCATGTATTTTCAGCTCAGGCCGCTTCTTCAACATAAAGTAGATGACCAGGTACACCTCTCACGGTTCTACCCACTGGAAAGATTTTCATTTTCCACTGTCTTTCAAGGCCACTTCTGAATGCGACTATAATGCAGCCACTGTTCATTTTCAGCTTATACAACATACCAACCAACTCATCTGCAAACCAAGCTTGAGATTATGCCTCTTTCAGCTAGCCATATGGGTCTCTCCATATGGCCATAACTATGGGTTAGGGGCACTGGTACAACTGTGGGGTTGACATGAGGAGTTGAGGGTGACATGAGGATTTGGCTAACTGGCTAAGACAGCTTATTTATGCCCTCTGGTCCTACTTGGGCTTGATCTCAGATATACCATTTCCCTCATACAATGGAGTGCTGCTGGGCTCATCTGACTTAAGACTTGGTGGGTTTAATGATAAGAATCTTGGTCAGTATTGTTCACTGACTTATTTCAAGTGCCTAGAACAGTGTTTGGAATATAATAAGAACTCAACAAATATCTACCGAGGAAAGAAAGAACAGAAATGAATGTAATGGAAAAGAAAGAAAAAATTTAAAGAATTTTTTAAAGTTAGCTCCTTAAAGATTTATCCATTTTAAAAAGGGAGATAGTGCAAATAAATAATATTATCAACCAAAAAATGATACAGAGGTATAGTTATGATAGTTTTAAAAATTAATAAACCACTTCTCATCTTTACTGCTACCATCTTTACTCTTCCAAACACCTCTCCTGACTGTCTACTTGTTTTCTCTGTGTCCAGTTTGTCCCCACCCCCAGTCTATTTTCTGCACAGCTACCAAAATTATCTTTTTAAACTTCTTACTTTAAGCTAATTTTAGACATACAGAAAAGTTGCAAGAATAGAAGATTTCCCATATACCCTTCACCCAGTTTCTCTTAATGTTATATAACCATAGTACAAAGATCAGAACCAAGAAGTTAACATTGGCATAGTATCATTACTAAATTTCAAACCTTATTCAAATCTCACTTGCTTTTCCACTAATGTTCTTTTTCTGTGCCAGGATCCTATCCAGGCCCCCGCATTGCATTTAATTGTTATTTTTCCTTCGTCTCCTCCAATGTGTGACATTTCCTTAGACTTCACTTTATTTTTATGATATTGACACTTTTTTTTTTAAAGATTTTATTTATTTATTCGACAGAGATAGAGACAGCCAGGGAGAGAGGGAACACAAGCAGGGGGAGTGGGAGAGGAAGAAGCAGGCTCATAGCAGAGGAGCCTGATGTGGGGCACGATCCCATAATGCCGGGATCACGCCCTGAGCCGAAGGCAGACGCTAAACCGCTGTGCCATCCAGGCGCCCCAATATTGACACTTTTTAAGAGTACTGAGCAATTATAAAAGTAAATTATATCACATCTAGAGAGAGAGGAGAGAGACTTTATTTCCATAAATTTGAAAACTTGGACTCAGGAACAATTCCTTAAATAAACAAACTAGTCAAAGGAAACTCAAGAAGAAACCCTGACTAGGCCTATAGCTATTAAATAAATCTAAATCTGCTTCCAAAAATAAAATAAATAAAATAAAATAAAATAGAATAAAATAAAAAAACATTAGGTCTAGTCAGTTTTATAAGTGAGTTCTAGCAAACCATTAAGAAACATATAATCTCAATCATCTACAAACTGTTCTAATGGGTGGAAAAAGAGGTCAATTCCCCCATCTTGTATGATGAGGCAAGGGTATGCTTGATACTAACCCTTTTCTTTCTTTCTTTCTTTTCTTTTTCTTTCTTTTCTTTTCTTTTCTTTCTTTCTTTCTTTCTTTCTTTCTTTCTTTTCTTTCTTTCTTTCTTTCTTTCTTTCTTTCTTTCTTTCTTTCTTTCTTTCTTTCTTTCAAGATTTTATTTATTTGACAGAGATAGAGACAGCCAGCGAGAGAGGGAACACAAGCAGGGGGAGTGGGAGAGAAGAAGCAGGCTCATAGCAGAGGAGCCTGATGTGGGGCTCGGTTCCACAACGCCGGGATCACGCCCTGAGCTGAAGGCAGACGCTTAACCGCTGAGCCACCCAGTGCCCCCGATACTAACCCTTTTCTTAAAATGAGAAAAGAAAAATGTAGAAAACCTCCCAAGTAAACAGAGAAGCAAGATTCTTGCCAATTTATGTGGGTCAAAAATATTATTGTCTCAAGATATTTAGAAAAAAATGGTAAAAGATAACACACACATCGGACTTTTAAAAAAATCTCTTAGTAGGCTAGAAATACATGAGAACTTCCTTCACTTGCTAAACAGTATCTACCAAAAACTTAGAGCAAATTTTATACTCAATGATGAATCATTAAAATCACTTCCTTTTGAGAAGAAACAAGATAGATGTCATCATTATTTCCATTTAACATTTTACTGGATGTCCAATGAAAAGATAAAAAGGCATACTGACTGGAAGGAAAGAAACAAAACTGTCACTATACACAGAGATGATATCCTTCTCTGCACAAGAATTCAAGAGGATCTATGGGTAAGTTATTTGAAATATGAAAGTTCACTTATTTTAGAAATTTAGAAGCAGATCTGATTTGGTGATTGAATAAGAGAAGGAAGAAATAAGAATGATACCTGGTGTTCTGACTTGAGGAAATACATGATGTGGTAACATTTGCTGAGACTGCTAATTCTGCAGGGGTGTGAGCCTTGAGTTAGGCCAGAGTCATACTAGGTAGGCGGCTTCCTGGAGAACTTACCTGTGTGGGGCCCTAAACATCACTGGAAATATAAGGAGATGAAGAAAACTGTCTGCAGAACTTCTATGAAAGAGATTATCACATGTAGTTCTAAGGCATACTCTCATAAGCCACTTCAGATCAGTGTAAGACTCCTCTCCTCCCAAAGTGGCAACTCGCCTGACGGACTCATAAAAAGGTAGGTTCTGATAAGCCATGTTGGTTTTGTTTTTCTGAATGGGATATCCAAGTCTGGGACCAAGCTAATTTGGGCCAGGAAAACAGAAGAGGGGCTGGGGTTTTGGAACAGTAACAATTCATTCTCTACTCTTCCTCACAAAATTTCTCAGCCGCCATTCTAAATAAAGGATAAAAGGATGAAGGGTGGAGTGCCAAGTTAGTAATTAGCTAAGAGACACCTGTATCTCAGGCTGGGTGGTGGAAACTGACGAATTCAGCTCAGTTGTGACAAGAGAGTTATGAAGATTTCAAGTAGATGGTTGGATACGTGTGTGTGGAGCCTGGAAATATGTTATTTGAGAGTTATGAGCATATGAAGGAGAGCCGAAACCATAGGCATGGATGAATGGATTAAGCTGAGAGGATGTAGAGAGCAAGACAGAAGTGAGGTGCTCCAAGAAAGGAATGCTGAGAAAGAGAAACTGAGAATGGGTGGCAAGAGAAAAGGAAAACTATCTTGAAATTATCTTGAAAAAGCCGAGGAGAAGAGAGAACATGGAGGAGAAAATGTACATTGGTGACAAATATTAGCAGAGTGAAAAGTGCTTACTGTCAAAGTAACATAGGCAAATTAACCAAGTTCAATCTACTCTGTGTAATACGGTGATCTTAAACAATGAGACTTTACCCTGACAAATTCATTCCTTAACTCATTTGTTCACTCATATTTAGTGAAGACCAACTGCGTGGAAGATCTGTTCCAGTGTCTCTTCCCTTTTCCCCTCTTGAGCTAAATTCAAACTCTCTTAGTTGTTTCCCGAGTTTCTGAGAGCAGACATGGATGGACTCAATACACAAATGTTCTTTTTTTACTTGATTAACTCCTAAACCCCTCTGACTCAGCATTTCATTCTTGTGTACATTAAAATCAAATAGTTTTCTAAGGTTACAACCTTCAGCTTCCTATGTATTTATCCCAGGTTTTATATTCATTAAAAACATGAGGAATCTATCTGTTCATTCTTTTGCTGTTTCCATGTAATTTATTTCAGACTCTTCTAAGTGGACTCTATTCAGTCGACTCTTGAGATCAGGTAAATTCTCTGTAAAGACATTTCCACTGAATCTAATGTGATGCTTTCCTCACTGGATTAGGATACTTGGTCCAATATTAATCTATTCATGACCATCTACTATTCAACACTAACTCAGTGTTCTTTTGCAATTAAAGAACTTAGAATCTTGTAAGGAAGATAAATCACAGAATTAAATAATTATAATACAAGGCATAATATGCCAGAAGAATGAGCAAAAGGCTATGAGACTTCACTGGAGGACAAATCAGCTTTGGCTTGAGTGACCTGAGAGGGCTTCATAGAAAAGCTGGCATTTAAGGAAGTTAAAGGATTTCAATAGGTGAGGGGGAGACCTTTCAGGGGCAGGCAATGATGTGAGTAAAATGGGAAGGCAGAGAAAGTCCAGGAAATGATGTGTAGATACCCTCGGTAGAAGAAAATGTATCAGAAGCAAGAGGAGACAGATTAAAATGCTGACAGCTAACTCTGAGCATTTTATTACAAGCCCGGCAGTCTACAAAGTGCCTATGTTCAACATGCCACTGAATCCTCACACAACTCAAAGGGACAGGCACCATTCCCATTTCTGCTCAACAGATGAGGAAACGAAGGTACAGTAGGATCCAATGACTTGCCCAACATTGCATGGATAGGAAGTGGCAGAGCCAGGATTTGAACCCAGTAAGTCTGACTGCAGAGCCACACCATGCCCAGTGTAGCCAGAGAAGGCAGGGGTCTGTGTGAGAGGTGGGGCGGAGATGCAGGAGAACACGGAGTCATGGATAAGAAGAGAGGAGTTTCAAGAAGGCAAAGGCCATTCATAGCGCTAAATCTCTCAGACAGTCCACGGCCCCCGACTGAGAAAAAGCCTTTGAAGGGATGATTAGTTGGCCCCTGGAGACTTTAGGAGCGTATGTTCAGCACAGCTGCGTCAAAGAAGCCAAAACTCAGAGGATTAAGTATGGAGTAAGTGGCGGGACTAAGAGGCAGCCACCTTTTTAGAATTCTGGTGCCTAAGATAAGGAAAGAGAGGACAGTAGCCAGAAAAGCAGGATCAATTTGTGGTTTTGTTTTTCAGGCTAACTACACGTGTGTGCTTGTTTGTGTAGAGAAAAGTTAGTGAAAGTGCTAAAGAGAGAAAACAACTGAAGTGACGAAGTCCTTTGTTGGGGAGGGGGTACAGAACTAAAGGACACAGGGGAAGGCTCAGAATGCTGAGGAGAGCCAGAAAGACAACAGGAATGGAAGACAGGAAGTGAGGTCATGAGGTGCAGGCTGAGCAAGTCTACTCCTGAGGACCTCAATCCCCCTGGTGAAGTAGGAGGCTGGGGCCAGTGCTGAAAGAGGTAGGTTGGGCTGGAAGTAGAGACTTAAGAATTACAGCAGTGATTTAAAACAATCAGTGGAGGGCTAACAAAAGTTGTGTTGGGTCTGGCCTGACATAATTAACCTAGCAGGCTCACACTTCTCCGCACCCTGCTGTGATGCCAGGACCTGTTAAGAGCTCACCTGTAACAACCTCACCTCTTCTGTGCTTTTCTTTCTATCTATCTATCTAGCTAGCTAGCTATTTATTATTATTATTTTTTATTATTATGTTCAGTTAGCCAACATATAGTACATCATTAGTTTTTGATGTAGGGTTCAATGACTCATTAGTTGCATATAACACCCAGGGCTCATCACCACACATGCCCTCCTTAATACCTATCCCCCGGCTACCCCATCCCCCCATCCCCTTCCTTCTGTAACCCTCAGTGTGTTTCCCGGAATCCAGAGTCTGTCATGGTTTGTCTCCCTCTCTGATTTCTTCCTGTTCAGTTTTCCCTCCTTTCCCCTGTGGTCCTCTGTGCTATTCCTTATGCTCCGCATATGAGTGAAACTATATAATTCTGTGCCTTATCTCCTGAACTGACCGCCTCCATCAATCCTGCCCTCTACATCACGCTCATTCCTGCTCTCCTTATTCAACTCCTTCATCCCTTCCTCTAACAGCCTCACTCCTTAGACTTAAGTTTGGTGTTACCTCTGGCCAGCTCTGACTTCTAGTTTCCATATTCATTACAAGCAATTCGCTGCTTTGTAGCTAATCACTTGCTCAATCAAGCCTACGCCCTGGAACCTTTCACAGCATATGCCCAGGAGGCATGCTCCATTAAAGGAGAGCAGGTAGAAGGGCTGTGAGGCATCTCTGATGGCTGATTCGGATAGCCTCTGTTAGACAGTCTCCGTTTGCCCTCCGGGTCCACTCTCCATGCTTCTCTACCTGCCCCATGCCCCACAAGGCTGACCACTACGGATAATATCAAACAGGTTCCTTTGCCCACTGATGTCCAGTTGGGGGCAGGTAGGAAAGAGCGCAGGAAATTTATTTCTCAAGTTCCCTCCTATGTGCTTGCAGGCTGTCAGTGGCTGCACACCTCCACCGAAGACCACAACTTCTCTCCAGCAGCCTCACCTACTGCTATAGCTAGAACCACAGTTCCAGCTCCACCCTCATAAATTCCAGTAACCACTCTTTGCCTCTGCAAGATCAAGAAACAGTATTTCTCTTAACATCTTTGTAAATAGTCCATTAACCCCTCTTCAGTCCCAACACTGAATAGATCCAGTTGGCATCATTTCAAGACACATGTAGCAGGACTGGGAATCCAGGAAGGTCTCGGGGAACTTAGGTGATAGAGAATCTCTTCCTGAATGCTCCACTGATATCCTCAAACTTATTGTTTCTAAAACCTAATTTATTATTGCCTCCCCTTATCTAAATTTATTCCTCCTCCAGACTTCCCCATTTTCCCCCATTTATTCTTTAATTTATTTAAGTATTCACCATTTATACACCACTTCCGACATGCTGGGCACTGTGCTAGGTACTAGAGATTCCAAGGTGCCCAAAAAAATGTTCCCTTCTCTAGGAGCTAACTACTACTGGGGGAGACCCAACGTTGACCTTAAAATGGTATGATACATGCTTTCTTTCTTTTTTTTTTTTTTTTTTTGTAAACAGTAGGGACTACATGATGGCAAAGCACAGAGGAAGAACCCAGGACAGGCACAGGCAAAAGGCTTCTCCAAGGAAGTAATGTAAGAGCTGAACTTTAAAGACCAAGTAAGCTTTCAGCAGTGAAGGGCATAAGAGTGTGGACGAGCATTCTAGGCAGAGACAACATGAGCAAAGAACAGAGGCATGAAAGTGCACAGCATGTTCAGAAAATGAAAACTGTTCTCTACAACTGGACCATATGATAAATGGTGAGTGGGCAGGCAGGCTGGGGTGGGGGTGGAGGAAGAAAAGGAGTATGTTAATAGGTTAAAAAAAACAGGCTCAGCCAGATCATGAAGGGTGTTAGTTGTTGTATCGGTATGATACCTAATGTGCTGAACCTTTCTGCCTGTCCCCCAGAACAAACAGATAGGGCTTTCTACCCTTGCCTTAGGAAAATGATATAACAAAAACAGCCAAGAAGCAAAAAAAGGAAGGCCTGGCTTTTGAGTTTCTAGCTAGGATTTTGACTCCTATTAGAGCCTGCAGTTCTGAGAAGAAAAGGGCTTCTGAATTTCTAAAATCTTGGGCCCTAATGGGCTAAAGGTTCAGCTTGTGCCACCAACTCTATTTTTAGGCCGAACAGTTGGAGAGACATGCTGGCTGGCCTTAGAGCTTTTCCTTCCCACTTCAGACCCTAACCCTATCCAAGGGCAACAGCTGAGAATGGAAAAGGTAGAACAGAAGAGGTCCGACGCAGAGGAGCACATAACATTAGTCATCCAGGGATTCTCCAGATGGAACGGAGCACGGCAAGGAGCAAGACCTCTTGACAGGACACAGATACGTACATTAAGAAATAATGAAAAGTCGCGGGGCGCCTGGGTGGCACAGCGGTTAAGCGTCTGCCTTCAGCTCAGGGTGTGATCCCGGTGTTATGGGATCGAGCCCCACATCAGGCTCCTCTGCTATGAGCCTGCTTCTTCCTCTCCCACTCCCCCTGCTTGTGTTCCCTCTCTCGCTGACTGTCTCTATCTCTGTCGAATAAATAAAATCTTTAAAAAAAAAAAGAAAGAAAGAAAAGTCGCAAGAGAGACTTTTTCCCAGAGATTTCTTTCATATTTAGGTATGTCTAATTGGAAATTCATAAATTACTCTAAACTTTAATAAATGTGCACATATTCATGCTAGAAGCCGCCTATAAATATCTCCTGAAAATAAACAGTTGAAAAATGCAACATAAGCTTCGGCACTTTTCTCTTTTTGTTTCACGTCATTCACCCTAATTGACGAATACATGGAAAATATTATATAATTGCAAAGTTTATTCCAGTTAAATCAAATTGTGCTTCCTATTCATTCATTCATTCATTCATTCCATGTTTGAAGTTTTTATTTAAATTCTAGTTAGTTAACACATGGTGTAATATTGGTTTCAGGAGTAGAATTTAGTGATTCACCACTTACACATAACACTCAGTGAAGTTGTACTTCCTTTAGTCAAAAATGACCTCAAGGGTTAATTTTAAATGATGTTTTTATCGTTTGGGGCCCAAATGTGTACAAATAAAGTGACTTAAATAAGTAAACAAGGTTTTATCTGTTTATGTCTATTGTGGATCAGGCTTAAAGGCCACATGAGATGAGGCAGCCTGGTCTCTAGCTTTAGCTGAGATTCTAATTATTTGCCAGTTCTCCTCTCTTTGCTCCCATCATCTTGAAACCAAGAAGGCTTATAAATATTCGCTGAACATACCTGTGGGATTTTGGAGAAAATTCGCCGGATTCACTCTTCAGATAGCATCTGTTCTCTATCCTGGCCCCTCTCTCGTGATGCTTGCCATTCAGTCCTGCCCTGAATTAATTAGACATCAGAACATCTCAGGACAACGTTTTTGTTTTTTTCTTTTATAAACTTATTATTAAATGTAGACTTAATGCATCATGATGCCACTTTCATGGGGTTTTGTTTTTTGGTTTTTGTTTCGTTTTTTAAAAGGGGCTGGTGGCACTCTTTTTAGTGTATTTGCCTTACAAGCTTCTTGGAATTCCAGAACTACAGGTTTTAGAAAGCCAGAGCCATTAACTGAGGTCACCATAAGAGACCTATTTCCATGCCTGTTTTCCTAAAAACAACAGTAACGAGAAGAGGTGAAAATGGACAGCTACTAGTCCATATGCGTTCCTTTGTGTCCTTTGAACAGAACCCCCTTCTCTGTGGGCAGATACAGGTCGCAACAGGAATTGTGGTTTGTGGCTTAGGGGCAGAGTTAAGCAGCTCGATTTCAGGCTCCCTCGTTCCCCCAGCCAAGATAGCTCCAAACACTGCAACCCAGCCTCAAGTCCGCTCAGTCCCTAAACAGATTAAGGTCATTTGTCCTTATTCTAGTTATCCACAAAAAGTTAGGTGAGCCCTCTCTGGAGAAAGATAACTTCATCAAGCCTCTACAGTATTTTTACACAATGCCCAATATTTAATAAAAAAAAATATTAGGCAAGACCAAAAGAAAAAGCAGAAAACAGAAATGTACCTACAGATGGCTGGAGTGTTAGAATGATTCACCACAGGCTTTAAAGTGACCGTGATTAAAATGTTCGATAAAATACATGATGGGATAAAGAATCTCACACAAAGACTGGAATGTGTAAAAAACACAAACATTCTATAACTAAAACTTTGGATCATATATATGTAAGCTATTAAGGATTAATGGAAAAGTTGTGAAGAGAAAAAGGAGGTGAAGTGTATGAAAGAGCCTGGGAGGAGGGCTTTGGAATGCAGCCATGGGAAAGTAAAATAATCCGGAGCAAATTTCTTCCTGACTCTTGTACGTGAATTCCTGACACCACCATGGGGAGATGGTGGAGCTAACTCTCATCAGCAATGTGCTAATGTATGCTGGAGGGAAGTTATCAGGGGAATGCCAAGTTTTTTAAATCCTAGGAACAGGAAAAGAAGTCTGAAAAGTAGGGATGCCTGGATAGCTCAGTGGTTAAGTGTCTGCCTTTGGCTCAGGTCATGATCCCAAAGTTCTGGGATCGAGTCCTGGCATCAGGCATCCAGCTCAGCGGAGAGCCTGCTTCTCCTCTCCCTCTGTGCATCCCCCCTTGTGCCCTCTCTCTCTTAAATAAATAGAATTTCTAAAAATTAGAAATTAAAGAAATTTGAAAAATAGCCTGCATACACCAGGAGAATTGTTAAATAAAGTGTTCAAAACCAAAGCCCTCAGGCCATGATGGGGTCCAGGAAGTAGCTATGAACCATCCCAACCATAAAACCCAAAAAGTGCTGCACTTCTGAAAAAAATGGCCAGATACAGGCAAAGAAAGTATCTCTGTCTCAAAAGCAATCATCTTCTCCAATTCACCTACTAAATTGTATCTGAAACTCATGTTTTTAATTTCAGAAAATCTTTTCTGAGCTATACTTGAATCTCCATAAGTGCTTTTATTATTTTTTGGTCAAATTATCGTCATTTCCCTTCTGTGCCTCTGGTGTGTTGGAGCCTGTCTTAGTTGTTCTTCCTCTCCACTAATGCTTGGCTCTCTAGGTTTGTTGTTATTTCTCTTTGAGCTACTCATAGGGACTCAGTTTACCTGCATGCCCTAAGCGGTCTGCTGTTATATAGCAAGATTCCAGGAGGAAACATTTTTGTTCCTTGGTTTTCTCTTGATCTCTTGAAGTTAGCGAGGTTATACACTTCTTCATCTCCTAAGACCCAAAGAGTCTGGGCATGTTGATGTCGATTTTCCCTAGTACATCAAAGATTCCCTTGAGCCCAGATACCCTAGGCATGAATGCCTGTGGTTGCTTGCTTGGGACCCTACCACAGTTGTCCCCAAGTTCTCATTTGGACCACAGAGGAGGGAACCCAGCTACAGATCACAACTTAGTTTTGAAGGTAATGAATCATCATCATTATTATGTGTTACTATGTTTCCTTTTTAGGTGATAAACTCATTTAAACCACAGATCTATTATTTTGATGGCTCATTTTTTTAAAATCTACTCCAAACTATAAATTTAACAAAGAGGTCTTCATTAGGTTTTTACTACTACATTTCCTAATGATGAACTTTGTGAAGTTGGTATGCCAGATCTACAAAAAAAACATCTACTCAAAATATGATTTTGGAATTGACTATTGCCTTGTAAGTTCTATTGGGTTTGTGGGCCTATATCACTATGTACCACGTGGCAAAGCAATTCTTTTACAGCTTGTCTTTATTGTAACAAGGGTGAAACATTTCTTTTTATACCAACCCATGACATCAGAAGGTCTTGATACCAATGTGATATGAACAGAGAAACATATAGGAAAATATTAGGTCATACTGACTATATAAGACAGAATAAATTAAATTTGAAAAATATTTAAATGAAAGCATAAAATTAAAACTTCTTATGGAACTTTGGGAATATGTATGGGAGTCCAAGTCTGAGAAACTTTTGGTAAAGATTGCCCCCAAATGGTATCTGCCTAACTATGAGTCCCAGAGCCTACACTCAAAAGCTTTATTAATGTTCATTTAATGTTCACGGATTTGATGTGCTAACTTCTAATTTCATTACCTCTTTTAATATCTTGAAAATATTAATTACCTAGTTCCAGTTCAAATATTTAAGCATTGGTGTTTCACAAAAGTTCTAGAAGTCAATTTTTTGTCTTAGTTTCCTCCAATTCACTCCATCTCCTCACTGCTGACTTCTGTTTCAAAACTTGGGAGACCTCATTTGGAAAGACCAGGGGCAGAAGAGATGTCTGATTTATCTGTGGTCTGCAAAAACTATTTTATTTCTAAAACTATTTTATTTCTAAACTCATTGTAAATGATACATAAATAGATTTCTAATTTTCTTAGTTTCTTTGTACCTGGTATGTGCTATGTGCTTCTGACCAGTGAAAGTCTGTTTAATTTCTTTTTCAAATTAAAAATCTATAACGAGTGGCACCTGGGTGGCTCAGTTGGTTAAGCGTCTGCCTTTGGCTCAGGTCATGATCGCAGGGTCCTAGGATCGAGTCCCGCATTGGGCTCTCTGACCAGCAGGGAGCCTGCTTCTCCGTCTCTTCTGCTCCCCTACTCTTGGTCTCTCAATCTCTCTCTCTCAAATAAATAAAATCTTTAATAAATAAATAAATAAATAAATAAATAAATAAATAAATAAATAAAAATCTGTAATGACTTTAGTTCATTTACATTTACTATTATTGAAAATGTATTTGGATTTCACTATTTGTTCTTTATTGGTTCTGTTTTATACTTTTTCTTCTTTTTTCCTTCTTTTGAATTAGCTAAATATTTTGTGTTACTGCATTTTCTTCTTTTCTGGTTATATATTCTTTTGTTATCCTTTAGCAGTTACTCTAGAGATTATGGTATACATTCTTGACTTATTATCATGTAGTGTATATATTAATAATTCTACCACTTCCTAGATGTTAAAATCTGGAAACATTTTAACTCTACCCTCTCATGCCTTTTGTACTGCTGTTGTCATGCATTTAGTTCTATACATATTTAAACTGCACAAGGCATTATTATAACTGCATTGTAGAGTGTGTATTTATTTAGATTTATCCACATGTTTACTCTTTCTTTCCTGCATTTCTGTTTTTCTGTCTGGAATCATTTTCCTCACTCTTGAAGAACTGTCTTTACTACTTTTAGTGTGAATCTTCCGGTGATGAATTCTCTTAGCTTTTCCGTGCTGAGAAATGTCTTTGTTTTTCTCTGATATGAAGAATATTTTCACTAAGTATAGACTTCTAGGTTGGTACTCGGGTATTTCTCAAACCCTCCTTCCCTGTTCCTGTGATTTAAAAAACTGGGCATTCCCTTGATCACTTCCTTCCAGCTCACCTTGGCGCACTGCTGCTCAGGCAGTTCAACCATCTCCCCATGGTGGTGTCAGGAATGCAGGTGCAAGGCCCAGGAAGAAATTTGCTTCAGATTCTTTAACTTCCCCATGGCTGCATTCCAAAGGCCTCCTCCCAGGCTCTGACATATACTTCACCTCCCTTTCCCCTTAGCAACTTTCCCATTAATCTTTAATATCAGTGACTAGAAATATATAAACACGTTATCCAACATGTTCACAATTATAGGAAAAGTATTAAGTAAATTGGTATGTATTAAAATTTTGTGTAAAGAAATTTAAGGTTAGGAAGGGTTTGCTATCTTTCTGACTAGGCAACTGAATCATTATTAAGTAAGCCCACTTCCCACCTGATTACTAATTTGATTACTTAGGGGAAGAAATGCCAGCTAGCTGCTATAACAAGCAAGCCTCAGAATTTTAGAGGCCTAACACGATAGTTTACTTTGCGCTCAGTAGAGTTCAACTGGATTTTCAGGGGGCAGCCTTTCATGTGGAATTCAGTGAGCCTGGCTTCTTCAGTCCCTGGGATTCAGAGTCCCCCACTGGTTACTCTACATTCAGCCAGCAGGTGAAAGAAGAGAGTGACCAAAGGATCACGAATGGCTAGTTTTCGTAGGTGGAGTCTGCAAATGGCACACGTCCCTTCCACCTACATTCCATGGACCAGAACTCAGGCAACAGCCACATCTGAATGTAAGAGAGACTGAGAGATGTCCTCTAGCTGAGTGCCCAGGAAAAAGACGAAACTGGGTTAGTGAGCAGTTGGTTTCTATCACAGTAATTCAATTTAAAATCATTAATTTTTTTCAAACCATGCTCAAGAAATTAAGAACTCTTTAATGTATGTTCAATCTGGGCTCAAAGTAACTTGCATATGATAAAAATTAATGTTTACCAAAGTGTAACTTATCCCTATTAGTGTTTTTTTCTCATCAACTTAGGCAAAGATAATAAAACTAATGGATTTTAAATAGTTTATTTTATAGAATTTTCACTTATTTGGACCATTGTTCCAAAAATTACCACACAACATTAGAGACAGAATACTTCCTGAACAGACCCGGGTGTTTTCTTTCCATTCCTGCCTTGGGGTCACAGAACATGCTTACTGAGAAAGTAAAATATGTTAAGGGACTCACTACAAATTCATGCTCATTGCAGCTGTGCTCTCACTGCTGTTTGTTAACCACTATGTCCTAGTGGTGTCTCAGTGCCTTCCCCACACTGGCTGCTCCACTCTTCTCACATTTCATACCCTTGACACTATACCTTCAAGACAAACTCATCACCTCACTCTTCTTGTTTAGGTAATTTATTGCTCAATGATCACCTCTTTTCTGTCGATGTAGGCAGGGACCATGTCTTTCGCGTTCACAGCTCTGTCTACGATGGTATTTGGCGAATGAACAAATGAGGCTACTTAGGGTCAGCTCTACCATGGAGCCCAACTTTTCCCCTCAAGATATCTGTCTCTATATGTACCACCTGTCTTAACTCCTATCATGGGAGAAGATCTTTCTTTTCCTTTCCTCATCTCTTCTTCCCTGCCAAGACCCATCCCAGTATCTTTGAGTTTTCTTTTGTCATCTCTTTCTCCAGAATTTTACTGTTTTTCTACTGGTTTTCCTTTGTCAGGTCTAAAGGGGTGAACAAGTTTACTCCAATTTGAAAATCCTTTACTTCACTCCTCTGCTACTGAAACTTTTCATTTCTTTCTTTCCATTCACAGCCCAAACTAACTGCTGTTTCCAATGACTCATGGCCCATGCCTCCTTTGTCCACTGCAATCTATTAATGGCTCTACTCTGGGCTCCCAAAGGTCATCAGTGACTTTCTAGTTGCCAAAGGAATGATTTTTTCTCAGTCCTCATTTTCCTCAATCACTTTGCGATATCTGAACTATTACACATTGTGGCAGAGACTGCTGGCTGAGGACCAAATGTCCCATTCCCCCCTTCTTTCTTACCAGCACAACTCCAACTGTATTCCAAGTTGTGATGTGTCCAACTAAAGGGCAACATTTCCCAGCCTCTCTTGCAGTGTGTCGGCCTTATGAAATATAAGCTGACAAGTTTGTGTTTGTTAGATTAATGCCAGCTGCTCTAACAGATAAATTCTAAATTCTTATCAGCTTAGAAAATAGTATTTTTTTTTTAAATTTGCTTGCACAACACCCAAACTGTGTGTTCCTGGCCAACAGCAAGACTTCTCCATGATCTTTCCAGGACATAAGCTCTTTCCATATATTGGCTTACCTTTTCCTAGTACCTCAAAGTGCTTTACATTCAGTTAGCAGATGGGAAAAGGGTATGGAGGATGGCATGTAGCTATATGGCGACACACGATGACAAGAGAGGCAGAAAAATGTAGTTTATGTGACTGCGCAAGAAGAAGAAATGGATTTGGTAGGCAACTAGCAGTCTCTGCCTCACAACTAAGCTAATTCAATAATGGATTCTGGCTCAGTCAAATCAGCAGGCATGACTGGAACAGGCCACAGTCCCTGCTCCTTGACTCAGTACATTCCAGGGCAGAAAATTTCATTTGATCAGTCCTCTAAGCCAAAGATTAGTATTTTGTATTTACTCTCTGCCATAACAAGTTTATCACTCAATATTTTTTTCTCTTACTATTGTTGTCATAAACCATGACTTAAGAATAGTTCCCAATCACAATCAGACTCATCAGCCTTTACGGTTATAAAAAAATAATAATAATGAAGTTTGAAGACTACTGAGATAAGCAAATGGATGAGATAAGCTCACATGAATTTGTATTTAAAATCTCCAACGACGGGCACCTGGGTGGCTCAGTTGGTTAAGTATCTGCCTTCGGCTCAGGTCATGATCCCAGAATCCCGGGATTGAGCCCTGCACTGGGCTCCCTGCTCAGTGCAGAGTCTGCTTCTCCCTCCGCCCCTCACCCTGCTCGCTCTCTCTCAAGTAAATAAAATCTTTGAAATAAAAATAAAAAAATAAAATCCCCAAGAGAGCCAAAATTGCAAAATTTGAGTCGTTGGTTATTGTTCACAATCACATTTTTTTTGCCAAGTACAAGAAAGATACAGATGAGGTTTGTAAGACATACAGAGATCACAGTGTCTCACTGCCCAGATCAACAATTCTCTTGCTCATTTCATTCACTCCGCAGACTCTAAATCAAAGTCTCCAACATTCCTTTACCACATTTCCTCACTTAGATGACGTTTACTGACTACTGTTACAAGTGGCGTGCCTGTGGACTAGCTTTTGTTCAATTCATATTACTTTGTAACAGGAGCACATTTATCACAATGATGATTGCAGAAACATTTAAAGCAGATAATTTCTCCTTCTCTCTCCCCAATCATATTGAGTATAATAATTCATCCTTAAACTTGGAAGTTTCCAACTCTTCCAGTTGTTTGTCCTAAGGTTTTCCTAAGAATGTGTGTTATTTTAAATAATTCATCTTCCATATAAATTAGCATGGACACAGAGAAACAACTGATTTCAAAAGTCAATCACAACTATTTCCTTTAGGTCTTCCCTCCAGAGCCACAGCCAGGTATATGAAACAGTTTTGAGACCCAGACTTGTATTTGCATACAACCTTTATTTATTTGAGCTGGGCTTGAGCTGGGCTTTCTGCCTGGTATTGAATATGGAAGAATATCTTTGCTTTTTAGTATCAGAGATCAAAATTGTTTAAGACTCAAGAATAGAGGGCGCCTGGGTAGCGCAGTCATTAAGCGTCTGCCTTCGGCTCAGGGCGTGATCCCGGCGTTCTGGGATCGAGTCCCACATCGGACTCCTCTGCTGGAAGCCTGCTTCTTCCTCTCCCATTCCCCTGCTGTGTTCCCTCTCTCGCTGGCTGTCTCTCTGTCACATAAATAAATAAAATCTTAAAAAAAAAAAAAGACTCAAGAATAGAGACTTTCAAGACAAGGAAAAATAGAAGGTATCATGGTTACTCATTCATGCAGTAAACATTTACTGAGAACCTACTGTGTGCCTACCGGTGTGTGCTGGGACATGGGGGTGGGGGGACAAAGTTGAACAAGACATGAACCCTGCCCTTGAGAGAATCACACCTCAACATGCAAACATACAACACAATATAATATAGTAAATGCTATGGGTCACTTAGGCTTGGGGATTAGGGTAAGGAACTTCTAGGAAGAATCTAAAGAAGACCGTAGAGTAATCAGAGAGATGAAATAAAAATTCAAGACTATGCTAAAGAAAGCTAGATCAAAAATGGTACGAATTAAAAAACAGCTTTGAATGCTATGACCTAGGCATGGGCCTACCTTGTCTCAGGTCACCAGAAATGTGTTTAGGGAGGCTCCTTTAAACCTGAGACAGGTATAGGTGGAGCTTTAGGGCCACTGGCCCTGGGTTTCAGCTGAGATGCTCATCAGCACTGTCCCCGTAGCGGTCACTGTGATGTCCCACGCAGATCGCCTCCCAGACAAAAGGACTTATTCCTCCAGATGCTGACACATAGCTCTTAGCTGTCATCCTCCTC
The DNA here is from genome assembly GCF_002007445.2 of Ailuropoda melanoleuca. Classification (NCBI taxonomy): domain Eukaryota; kingdom Metazoa; phylum Chordata; class Mammalia; order Carnivora; family Ursidae; genus Ailuropoda; species Ailuropoda melanoleuca. Next base: position 27,228,413 of record NC_048237.1, read on the forward strand.
CAGGTACTGCTTTGTCTCAAGAGACTAGCTGTACCCGAGGCCATGTGCCCTTCCCTTGGAGCCCAGTGCCTGGCCCACCCAAGGGTGTAAAGGCCCTCACCTCCAACTCAGGATAAACTGGGGCCCCTTTCAGCTTCTGAGTTTCTGGTTGGTTTGGGTAAGACCTTTTATTGAAACTGTATCAAAGCACAACTTCTCTCTCTGCCCAATCCTGCTTCTGTTCCTTCCCTTTCACAGATGTCAATCCAAAAGCCCTCCCTAATAAATATCCTACATGCTAATCTCCACCTCAGAGTCTGTTTCACAGGGAACTGGCCACACTTCCAACAACTTCCCTTAGAACCACAAGCAAGATACCAGAAAACCTCAGTATCCAGTTAACTGTCACAGCCTATAATTAAGTTAACAAATGTATTACTCTACCATTTATTTACTCATAGGTCAACACCCAAAGACATTTTCAAAAATTCATGCTGATCTTCAGGGTTTAAACTATATTCAGGCTAAAACTTAGAGTATGTTTTCTCTAAGTTCTGAACATACAGAGATTCTGATTTGGATTTACACGTGGACACAAGAGGTCAACCGAAGGTTGGCCAAGACACTCCTACTCCCTAGAATCTCTGAAGGATTTAACCTCTCTCTTTGACAGCAAAAGATATCAAAATGGAATTTCTTGCTGGATGAAAGGTTGTGGTACACTATAAAACTGGAATGAGAATCAGACAAAATGAACTAAACTAAACTACCTGAAAACTTTAGCAAACAGATGCTGAGATGACATTTGTGCTGACATGGTCACAAGATATTATGTGGCCATCAGAAATGTAGGGGACACACATGCTGTCTGACCCCGGGGATAGCTCTGCCTCCCAACTTCTGAGTGCACACAGGGAATTGCAGAGTCCTTTCTTTTTCTCCCACTCTCTTATCTTCTCTGCTCTTCTTTTTCTCCAAAGCAGAAGATTAAGGAATCCAAAAGATCTAAATGCCATTATTTCCTCATCACTTATTAGTTATGTGAGCTTGAAGAAGTTATTAACCTGAGTCTCACTTTCTTTACCTGCAAAAAGGGAGATAAAAAAACTTCTTTGGTGCAGTTGGCAGGAATGAAAACATTAACCCCACTGGCAGAGCCTTGCAAAGCATATCATAGCACCGGGCTTCACACTAACATGAACTAGTAGTGGTTCTCACCTGAGCTGCGCAGTGGAACAAACTGGGGATTTTCAAAAATACTGAAGCCAGGAAAACATCCCCAGAGAGTCTGATATAATTGGTTGGGGATGCTGAAGCCTCAAAAATGTTTAAAGCTCTCTCCAGGTGAGTGCAGCCAGGATGAGAACTACCGCTCTCTGCAGATTCTTTTACTTCAGCCACACAACTACCCACAGGTTTAGTACAATTATCCGTCCTCTCCTCATTTTTACAAACAAAGAAATTGAGGTTTAGAAAGGTAAGTTCGCTCAAATGTACAAAACTATTAAAGGGCAAAGCTGAGAGTTGAATTCACAAAGTCTGACTCCAGAGACCTTACCCATCATCAGCATGCTGCTGTGCTACCATCCCACGTACTGAATGTGAAGAACCTTCTTCCAGCATGGCTTTGAGCATGCAGAAGATACTCTATCCAAAATTGGTAGCCAATTTGTTCTTTGCTTTTTAGCTTTCCCCTTCTCCATTCTCTGCTTTTCACAATCCACAACCTGACACACTGCTTGCAGTTCATTAGGAGTGAGGGATGGATACGATTTAGAAGCAGAGTCAAGAAGGATCTAGGAAATACTATTCATTTTCCTTCTCCTCCCCTCCCTAAAACCAGGCTGTGAACATACACTTGCCTTCGGTTTAAAATCTTTTCAGATAACTATTACAGATATTATATTGGAAATATCAGAAACCCAAAAGAAATTTTTCTACCATCCCTTCTCAAGTTTAAGTCAGTGTTTCCTTTGCCTACTTCAACTTCAAGGTCTTGTCCATGAGCATATATGGTTTTTACAATTACAAAATCATAATTATATATTCAGATTTGTCTATTCACATTATGCCATGCATATCTTTCCAGATTGTTTTATAAGCCAATTAAGCCGCCTAGTACAGCTCTGCAAATAATGAAGATAACTTACTATATAACTGGGCCTAAGACATTTTCATTAAAGGTTTTCCTCTTACCGGAAAAAAAAAAGTTTAGCCTTATTACTCTGAAAACAGATACAAAAATGTGTAACTATGTAAAAGTCACAGGACATGACATCTGCTTTCCATTATTTGCTGTGCACTGAGAGGCCACATACCTCACTGCCCGCCATGCCCGGCACCAAAGTAAGAGCTCAAAAAAATGCATGACGCATGAACAAATTACACTTTTCTTGGCCGAACAGTAAATTTGTAAAATCAGAATTCTTAGGAGACTCTGAAGTTAAGCCTGAGAACTGAGCAGGCTGAACAAGAGCAAAGTGGGCAGGAAAGCAGCCGGAAACCCCATGGTAAAGGCCAGTTACGTTAGCCAGGAGGAAACATGTGGTTTCCTGAATTGTACCCATGCAAGGCCATCAACCTTTGACGCATGACGTATATAAACACTATCAAGGATCACAGCTCTCCCTTTAGTCACTCTTTGGAGTTGTTTCTAAAAAGTTGCTTACATTTGTGGACTCCTCTTTCCCTGTGCACTAATCTTGGAAGGGGTACAGAGGTGAAGGCAGCTGTAACAGAACAACAAGTCTACAAAGAATTGGAGTAGGTGTGCTTCAAAGAACTCCCCTGGACAACGTCCTTAGGGAGGTTTCTCAAGCTAGAGTCCATTGGGCATCCTCTGGGCACCATAGTGGGACTTCAGGAAACTGGTAACACACTATAATTAGTGTAAATTGTGAGTGTGTGTGCTTGTGTGTGTGTGTGTGTTTGTCTGGAAAGGAGACTTCAGATGTCATTGGATTTGTGTCTTGGTTTTAGAGCCTGCTCCTTCTTCCACTTCATCAACTCAAGTGGTGCTCCTCTAAACCCTTCATTCTTCATTAAGGGCTGGAGGTGGGCATGACTGGGAGAAGGTAGAAGACAAGGGAACTCACCCTGTGGAAGGCCTTTTATTAACTGAATCAACAGATGTGAAAGGATTTGAAAGTGCCTCGCATGTATAAAGGTCTATAAATGTTAATTATTATTATTGTTGATATTATTACTCTCTGCCAAACACATTGGGTTTTTGCAACTTCACAGCCACCCTAGGAGGTCAGCATAAATCCCATATCCTATTTGCAAGGAGATTTACTTAAAGAGATTGAGGAAACTAACCCAGGGCCACAGCTATCCAATTCCAGAACTATCCAATTCCAAAGCTTGGACTCTTCACCTCGATCCCATGGCCTGAATTTCTGGCCAAGCTTTCAGTCTGGAGGCAGCTTCTCTGGCTTTCACATCGAAAGCTCAAGAGCCTTGCTCTCTCCCCCTGAGTCTATCCATCAAAACAATCACTGAGCCTAAGAACGAGCTTCTTGAAGCCAAGCATAATCTACTTGCTTGTGTAATATGGTCCCGGTACGCCCACTCAAATTCCGCACTCCACGCCAGTTGCTCTCCAGCTTACCAAGGGTTAAAGAAAGAAATCACACTTATCAGCATGAACTCCCTTGTCTCTATGATGCAGGCAAGTCAAAAGCCAGAAGGGAACAAATGTTTTCTAGTAGTCACAAAACAGAGTGAGAAAGCTCTAAATCAAGTCTGCTGTTTTCTGGTTTCAAAATCCATGCTAAAAAATGCAGTTAAATTTCAGCTAAAACAGACTTCCTAAAACAGGTGAGAATCCTGACAATTGCATTGTACCGAGTACTTGCTAGGTGTCTGCACTTTGCAAATGTTATCCCTAAGTCTCAGAAGAGCCAAGCAGGCTGGCTAGAGATTATCTCTCGAGAAGTTAAGCAAGTCCCTCAGGGTCACAAAAGCAGTGAGGGGCAGGCAGAATCAGGACTTGAACCCAGGTCTGTATGATAACAGCATTAATGCTCTTAACCATACTCCTCCCACTGTCTATACACAACCTCTGTGATTCATGGTACCCAGGGCCAGCATCTCTTCTTGGTTTGTCCTGGAGACACTTCCCCGAAATCTAGCCAATCTCTCCAGAGGAGAAGGGATGAAAGCAAGACCGATGGACTCTATGAATACAAGATCCCGGTTCCAGGTCCGCTTCCGCCACTTACTGGCTCTGTTACCTTGGGCAAAAAGAACTTAACCACACAAGGTCTCACTTTCCTTCCATATACAATAAAGATCATTGTTCAGCTTGCACGGACCTGGAAGACGACGCACGCCAAGGCTTAAGTATTATACACATGTGGGTTACCTTTACCCCTCCTTACCCCACTAATTCAAAAACTGGTGGTTTTTCTTAGCATCCCCTCCTCGCGTCTCCCAGAGCTCCGCCACCACCTCCTCCTCACGCCCCTCTCCTCCCTAGTGGCTGTGGCTTAATCTCCCCTCCACTTCATTAGTTCTCTTGCCTTGTAGAAGGGCTGGCCTCGGGTGCTCAGGCTCTGGCTACGTTTCTTTCTTTCCGACTCTGGGCACGAGGGCTTGTCTCTCCTCAGGCCGGCGCGTCAGCGCGGAGATCTTTGCGCGGCCGCTGCGGGCTCCGCAACGCCAGCGCGGGGTGCGCTCGCGGCCGCGCGGCCCGCCCCAGAGGCGGGGTGGGACCCAGAGTTTAGATAGGAGGCGCCTGCCGTGCGGAACACCCCGCGCCCGCGGAGCTGCCTCTCGTCCGAAGTCGCGCGCGGAGCCGCCGGGGGTTCCCACACGCAGACGCCGGGGCCCTGGCCGTCTCTCAGCCCGGCTCCTGCCCGCTGCGCCGCCCACCATGCGGCCGCCGCTCTACCGCTGCCACAACAGCACCTCGGTGGAGAAGGGCAACTCGGCGACGATGGGCGGGGTGCTCTTCAGCGCGGGCCTCCTGGGCAACCTGCTGGCCCTGGGGCTGCTGGCGCGCTCGGGGCTGGGGTCGTGCCCGCCGCGCCCGCCGCCTTCGGTCTTCTACGTGCTAGTGTGCGGCCTGACGGTCACAGACTTGCTGGGCAAATCCCTCGTGAGCCCCTTCGTGCTCGCAGCCTACGCGCAAAACCGGAGCCTGTGGGGACTGGCGCCCGCGTCGGGCAGCTCGCTGTGCCAAGCCTTCGCCTTCTTCATGTCCTTCTTTGGGCTCGCCTCGACGCTGCAGCTCCTGGCCATGGCCCTGGAGTGCTGGCTGTCCTTGGGGCACCCCTTTTTCTACCGACGGCACATCACCCTGCGCCGCGGCGCGCTCGTAGCTCCGATCGTGGGCGCCTTCTGCTTGGCTTTCTGCGCGCTGCCCTTCGCGGGCTTCGGGAAGTTCGTGCAGTACTGTCCCGGCACCTGGTGCTTCATCCAGATGGTGCACGAGGAGCGCTCAACGTCGGTGCTGGGCTACTCCGTGCTCTACGCCAGCCTCATGGCGCTGCTGGTCCTCGCCATCGTGCTATGCAACTTGAGCGCCATGCGCAACCTCTACGCGATGCACCGGCGGCTGCGGCGGCGCCCGCGCTCCGGCACTCGGGACCGCGTGGAGCCGGGCGCCGACGAGAGGGAGGCGGCCGCGCAGCCCCTGGAGGAGCTGGACCACCTGCTGTTGCTGGCCCTCATGACCGTGCTCTTCACTATGTGCTCCCTGCCTTTAATAGTGAGTCCTTTCGCGCCGCGGCTGCGGGGCCAAGGGAGGGCGGCCGGCCGCGGGTGCGGGAGGAAGGGTGGAGAGTGGTGGACGCCGCGCAGCAGGAGCTGCGTGCGCCCTGGGCCGGGACGGTTGTTGTGGCGCTCCCGAGATCTGGTTCCCTCCACAGCCCCGAGGACGTGGAACCGCATTTGTCGAGCCGAGCAGGGAAGGGAAACACCGAGTCTGCTGGTGTCTTCCTAGCCCCACAAACCTCTCCGGTTAGCAGTATCCCCTTCCTCTCTTCTTTCCTCTGGGAAGATCTCGGGGTTATTTTTCGCCTCAGAATTTTGAGGTGCAGAATTTGGTTCCTTGGCAGGACGTGTCCTTTTCTTCCCGGTGGCTAGGTAATGTTTTCTTTCTTAGACCCGCCCATGATTTTAATGGCTCGTGATATGGGCTAATGCACCTGGGAGTTTTTCCCCAGGTGTTGGCGTGGAAAGAGAATAAGGGAATGTGTAATCATGTCAGAGTGATTTGCACAGGTGAGAGACTAAAGATAGAGTTTTTTGAAAACTCCTACGGAAACTTTGAGGAGTGGCGGCTGCTGTTCCAGGAGCTGCCGCCGCGGGGGACGGTGGCGATAGAGGCGGAGAGGCTGTTTGGACAGGCAGGTACGTACGGTTCAGCCAGTGGTGTCGTTTTGATAACCTGCCTTGACAGGTCTTGTGTCTGTCTAGGCAAGCGAGGTGACATGAAAGTCATTATCTCGGGTTTCAGTTTACTAACGGGGGTGGTGGTGGAGATTGAATTACGAGTCGTTTTGAAGGCATTTCATTTCCTCCTGGGGTCCGGGCCAAGACTTCTGGCAGCGGCAGATGCTGAGGAGACTTTTTGAGTGTTGCTCCTCTCCCCAGGCCCCAGCATACTTGTTCAACACGAACAACATTTAAATAAATTCATTGCCAATTCAGTGCCTTTGAACGCTGAGACTTCTGTGAATAGGACTGTTAAGTTTCTTATGGCAATGTAGCAATTTGGGATGTTACTTTCAAGATTGGATAAAGGTGAAATACATTGTGATTTTCGTAAAACGAAGGACTTAATGTGTGAGAAAAGAGTTGTCTGTGGCATCATCATGTAGGGTTAAGATCAGAATTCCCCAAAATGAATAAATAAATCTATATCTATATGAATAGAGAAGATACAGGGATAGATATTTAGCAGTGGTTCTCAAACTTTAGCCTGCTGGGAATCACCAAAGGGCTTTTAAATCACAGATGGCTGGGCCCTACACTCCCAGAGTTTCTGATGCAGATGTTTTGGAAGAATTCTTATTCTTAACAGGTTCCCAGGTGAGGTGAAACCTGCTGGTCCAGGGATCCCATCTGGAGAACCACACTTCAAAGCAGGAGCTGGCAAACCACAGCCCACAGTCCAAATCCATCCTGCTGCTGTTTTTGTACAGTGGGTGGAATTAAGAGTTGCTTTTGCAAATGAACCGATTTTGCAATCAGTTTGATGAGAGTGCATAGGAATTCTAAACTCCAATTAACTCAAACTCTATTCCAAGAAAAAAAAAAGACTTTGATTTTTCTCCATGGTAGACATGAATTATCCCCCCAAAAGTACGTGATTATTATTACATTTTAAATTTCATCAATGAACATTGTGGAAATGTGTTTTCTCTCTTGTTATAAAAGTACCTACCAAATACTCACCCTTTGCCTTTTATTCTATAAAATTTAAAATATTTACTCTTGGGCTCCTTACAGAGAATGTTTGGAGACCTCTGCTCAAAACTCATAGCCTTATTTATCTATGCTGTGAAAAAGCAGACAGTAGCCAAATGCATGGATATTATGTCCTCAGTTTGAATGTCGTAGTAATAATAATGCAGACAAGAACATAATAGAGCATAATACGAGAGCATTGCATTTGGACATGTCTCTCAGGGGACTTGAATAAATAACTAATAGGGGATTGTGAGGATGGAAGGAAATAATGGGTTTGAAAATGATTTTATAAAAAACTGTAACATTCCAAAGATATGCAATGGAGACAGCGTTCTTCACAGGAACTATAACTTTCTAGGAAGGTTGAGGGCTTTAGCATAATACATGGGTTTGAATTAGTCCTCATTACTTACTAGCTGTGACAGTGGCTTATTTATCTTTTCTAACCTCAGTTTTTGGATCTGTAACAAGGATAACCATACTTGCCCTCTGAAATAGTTATGAAGATTTGAAGTAATATATATAGAGAGCACCTAACCAGGTGCCTGGCCTCGAAAATTAGTACTATTATTACTAGTTGTGATTTACATTTGTTATTTTTGCCTGCTGGACATAGAAAATTAACCACGAAATATGATCTCCTCAGGAAATAGCATTATTTTCTTTTTAAAAAAATTTTTAATTTAAATTCCATTTAGTAAAAATAGGTGTAGTATTAGTTTCCGGTGTACAATATAGTGACCCAAAACTTCCAGACATCACCCAATGCACATTATTTTCTAATGCAGTGGTTTTCTAACATTTTTTTGGTTTAAGGACCCCTTTTCACTCTTAAAAATTATTAAGGATGCAAAGAACTTTTAGTTTTGTACATCATTATCAGTTTTTATCATATTAGAAATTTAAAATAAACATTTTAAATATTATTGCAAAACAAGTTAACGAAATGTACTTCTTGTGTTTTTGCATAGGTGTAAGGAAAACTTTGGGCTTTCACAATGATTAAATGAATGATAATAAAATCATAGAGATTATTACAGGTAAAAAAGAAGAAAGCATGTTAAGAGTGCAGAAGTACTGAGAATAGTCTCTGAAAATGTACGTATGTGAATACCCAAAATCAACTACCTTAGAAAGGCATAGAAAACACAAGAATACACAGTATGTATTCCATTAGCCATGGGAGTGATGATGTCATTACGCATCAAGTATCCTTGGTAAAACTTCCTGTACACCTGTGAGCGAAAAAGGTAAATAATTTGTTTTATGAAAATAGTTTTGACTCTGAAGACACACTGACAGAGTTTTGGAAACCCCCACACTTTGAAAATCATTCTTCTAAGGAAGGATCTAATAATTGGGGAAAATAAGGCTACATATGAAGGGAGAAAAGAACCTTAAAGAGAAACCTTGCTCATAGCATGAATATTGTATTTTATTAAGCCAATGAAAAGTATATTGGGGTTTGATTTTTTAAATTAATTTTGCTATAATGCTGCATTAGAGCAAAATACTTATCCTAATTGAATTTTCAAATTTCCAACTTGAAAACCTCAGGAAGAAAATACAGAGAATATGGGATGAGCTGTAGAAGCTGTTTGCAGCACATTCTCTAATGCATACAACATATTTTCATCAAAATTAATTTTACCTTAGAAACCCTACAATGCATTGGAGGTTGGTAGGGGAGCAGGGACAGATGAGAGAGGGATCTAATGATAGATTAGACATAATAGTTTGAGAGGTTTACAAGCCAGGTAAAGATAAGTATGAGCTTGTGTAATTGCATATATCAGAATCATGGAGTCAGGAACATGATGGAGGACATCCTGCATGAAGCCATTGAGATAACTCATGTATGTCTTTCATTCTGGTGGGCAAAAAGAAGGAAGGAAGGTGACTGAGGTATGTAAGGGATGGTGGACAAGACATGAGGCCAGGGAAAAGGGTTGAAAGTGGATTTAAAGGGCTAGAGCAGAGGATGAGGTCTAGGATGTTGTGATGGATGAACTCGGTGGAAGGGGCATTAGAATCCAGAGAGCTCTCCTCAGCAGGGGTATCCAGCTACGTGAATCTCCAGCAAATTGGCAACAGCAACATTTTTTTCATGGACTCCTAAATCCAATAGAGGGAGCTCTGCTCACACCAATTCCCTGTGTAAATTGAACTGCTTTAAACATGCAGTACATATATTCTGAGGTTATTCATTAATCTAGCCATCTTTTATAGGAGCAGTTTATAAAGTGTGTTCTAGAGAATAGTATTGAACAACAGAGATATTTTGAAAGTCTAAATTGTGTTCAAATTGATACCTTTTTCAGAATTAATAGACTATGTACTTTGATCACTGTCATAAATGAATTAATTTCTGTCACATTTTTAGTAAACTCTAAAAAATTAAAAAGCCAGGTGTAGAACAACACATTTCTAATATAAATCAAGTGACTTGAAAATACAAATAACCTAATTATATGCAGTAGAATTGGCATGGATAAATACTGCATAGAAATAAAATGGTTTTAGTTGTGTAGATGTCATTTCATTACTCAGATCCCAACTAATCAAGTATTCTGAAATAGTTGGAATTGTATTTCACCGTACTCCACTTTCAAGAGGAAGGAACAAGTGTAAAAACAAACTTACTTAAAGTATTTGCTTTTTAAATCAACTTAAGTGTATAGCCTATCGTCAACCATTGATCAGATTCAGCATGTAGCTGGTCCTACAACATTCAAGACACCGTACTTCGTTGTGGGGATATAAAATAAGAAAAATATCACATCTGCCCATGTAAGCTGTAATACTGGGTGAGGGATGGAGTGATTGGGGCCATAAGGGAGTTTAGAGGAGAAAAGGAGTCACTAGTAATTGAAAAAATAATAATAGCAAACTTTGAGTTCTTATTATGTGCTAGGACCTGTCGCCAAGGTCTTACTCATACCATCTCATTCAGACTTCCTAACAGTCACAGAGGGAAGGTAGAATTATCCCCATTGTGTAGATGAGGAAATGGAGTACCTTGCCCGATTCCACACAGCCAGTGAGAGGATTTCATCCAACCGCACGGTCAGAGTCTAAAGCTAATGGGCTGAGCCACTACCTCAAAGAGGTTTCCCGAAGGGCGTAGTATTTGAGACAGGCCTTGAAAGGAGCTAGGATTTCGGCATGTAAAATCCCAGAGATCTGAAAGTAAAATGTTCAGTTTGTACATCTGCGAAATCGAGATAACAATCATCCTTACTTCATAGGATTTTTGTGAGAGTGAAAAGAAGTCTTTAAAATAAAATGCTTAGCACAGTGCCTGGATATAGTAAGCTCCACATGGGCACTAGCCAGTAGTAGTAGTAGTAATCAATGATGATGGGAGAGGGTATTCAGATATGAGCATATCTTCTTTTTTTAAAGATTTTGAGAGAGAGAGTGAGCACAAGCAGGGGGAGGGACAGAGGGAAAGGGAAAGAGACAAGCAGACTCCCTGCTGATGTGGAGCCCAACTCGGGTTCAATCCCAGGACCCTGAGATCATGATCTGCCCTGAAGTCAGATGCTTAACTGCTGAGACACCCAGGTGCCCCATAAGTATATCTTCCAAGTGTGACAGATGGGAATGTCTGAGCCTGCTGAAATGCTCTATAAAAAAGAAAGCAAAAGGTAAGGAAACAATTATGGGAAAACACATCTCATATTCCTTGATTGCCCCGGATAGGTCTGGTCTGGGCAGTTATTCATATCCCCTTCCACAAATGTTGAGTTTACATATTTTCTGTCCCATTAGAGTCCATTTTGTCCCATTATGGATTTAAAATCTCAGTGGGCATGGGGAAAGGAATGGCTGGCCTCCAACAGAGTGGGAGGCAACTATAATACTAGCTGAAGTGTTGTCCATTAGGGTCAATGGCAGGAAAAGCCATGGGAGAGAGCAGTTTGCAGGGCTCCAAGGAGCCCCGACACCTCAGGGAAGATCAAGACAATAGAGGCAGTCAGACACAAGTAAGTAGGCTTATATTTCTGTGTGTGTGTGTGTGTGTGTGTGTGTGTGTGTGTGTGTTCTAGTCTGGAAAGAGGGTGTCAACCACAGAAAGGTAACCGTCTATTCTAAGAATAAGTAATTCACATGAGTTAAACAGGTCTTTTTGTAAGTCTCCTCCAATCTTCTCACTGGACTATTTCCTGTCTCCGCACATTGATTAAAAGTTTCTGTATCATTGTTGTCTCCATACACATGATGTTTCACAAGTAAGGCTTATTTCTGAGCTAATAAGAGGACAGGAACCAGTCAGAGGACAGAAAGAAAGGAAGGAAGGAAGGAGAACTGAAGAAAAGAGAACCTCTGTGTTTGTGTTTATGGGAGTGTGCTGACCCTGTTTTGTAAAAGATTCAGGGGACTGGATTTGCCCCACCTCAGTTCCTCCCCTGCGTGGTGGGACCCGGAGACTCCAACCCTGCAGCCTCACAGCAGTCAGAACAGCCTCCAGGGACGGAGACCTGGGCTCCCAGGAGTACCTCCCTTCCACTCACCTTTAGCTCAGCCCTGCACCTGCTAGGCTCCTCACTTAACCCCATTCTCGGCAGTGGCCTTTGCGGCTTACATTTACAAAAAATGAATCTTCCATGCCGAGTTGCCATGTTCATAAAAAATTAATGTTTCTAAAGTAAGGTAAGTGCATTTATTTCTGCCATCAACCTTTCAATATCATAATGGGATGTTTTTCTTTATAACAGTATCGTGCTTACTATGGAGCATTTAAAACCACCCATGAGAAAGATGGAACCTCTGAAGAAATGGAAGACCTCCGAGCCTTGCGTTTTCTGTCTGTAATTTCCATTGTGGACCCTTGGATTTTCATAATTTTCAGAACACCAGTATTTCGGATGTTTTTTCACAAGATTTTCATAAGGCCTCTTATGTACAGAAACTGGCCCAACAATTCCTGTCGAACTAACATGGAGTCCAGTCTGTGACACTGTGTTACCACCCAGTCTCTGGTAAGCTGAGAAATATGTTACATTTTCTGTCAAAGAACCGTGTTAAAAAAAACAAACAGAAAAAAACCCTTAAAATTTGAAAGTTATCTCCTGTAACAAAACATTTAATATATTTTCAAAACTATATGATAACATCTTTAACAATGTGCGGTCATTCTGTACTCATGAGCCAGCTCAGTTCCAGTAGTTAAGAGCAACTACAATTTCACATATTGTAACCAATGTTAAAAGTCTTAAAGCGATGATATTAATTGTTCCAATGTTTGTGCTCAGTGTCCCTAACTTTTTAGAGAGGACTAGAGACCCTTGAGTCTTTATTCAAAGCCAACAGAAACACCATGGTTTACAATTACGTGATGTGTGTTCTTAAAATTTCTTACCCTACCCATTTCTAGTGAAACCTGATTTGTTGGTTCTATATCATAATACCCTGGATTATAGATGCCCCACAGAGAAGCGAGATGGGGAATAGAGCCAGGTCAGCGTTTGGAGAGACCTTCCCCAGCCACCCTCTGGAGGCTCATGTGGGGAGACGATCCATAAATAAGTAGATGCAAGGCAGGGTGTGATTATGGCCCATAACCCAGAGAAGAAAAAATACCTTTTATCTTTTGGAGTCTAGCTTTTTGGGAGTGGTTACAAAATGTTTCAGTTTTTGGAAGCTTCATTTTATAGGTTTATCTTATTGATGGATTCTTTGCAGGAAGGATTTATGCTTCTTTGAAAAACAGGGATGTATGACTCACTAGAGAGTCACGTTCACTGCGTTGGGCTGTGTGAAGCAGCAGGGCATTCAGCACAGAGCAAAACCCACCCGGGACTCAGTCAACCTCAATTGAGGATAGTAGCAACAACCTTAACATCTGCCTATTAACAGCCATATTTTGCTCTTTGTGGAAACCGTAAAATCACGTTGAGGTTCCTGAGAGCTATGCTTTCAAAACTGGAGTGGGATGTGGCTCAGATGGAACACAACGGAGCACTTTAATTGTACATTTAAATGTTTACAAAGGTTAGCAAACTACGGCCAAAAGGGAGAAGTGGGGAAAATGCAGCTGCAGCTAATAAACCAAGCAAGGAACTCTAAGCTCAGTTTGTAGGTAGGAATTTCCCCTTTGGTACTTTTACATGGGGGATGTTAAAGAGGTTTTAGCCCCTCTGGGGTCCCTTTGTACCCCAACATGCTCAGACTCCGAGCTGGAGAGCTGGCTACATCTGAACAGTCCCAGGACCCCCATTCAACCATCCCCCAGCTTAGCAGCAACCCCCCTTTTCCACCTCTGGTTTGTATTATTACAGAGATGTATTAACCTGGATATATATGTGTATTTTGTGTGTGTGTGATATAGCAAAACTGTGAAATGGCCAAATCAGGAATATACAAGCTGTAATTTTAGGATATCACATGACAAAAAATGTATTTGTTTTCAAGTTTAACTTTCACTGGTGTATTTAATGTTGAAATACAATATGTGTTCTGTTGTCAGAGGAATTGCCTCTTTTTGGTGTGTTTTCCATTTGGAAGGTAAGCTATGATAACTGTCAAGCTATCAGATGAATCAATAAAAATAATTTTATAGTATCTTGCAGAGGAAGTTTCTTTAAATGAAAGAAAAGCGTTTGGCTTTCTTTTTTGAATAAACACTTGACAATAGTATTTCTTTCTCTAGCAGTTTAATAGTGTGAATTTTTTTTTAAAGATTTTATTTATTTATTCAACAGAGATAGAGACAGCCAGCGAGAGAGGGAACACAAGCAGGGGGAGTGGGAGAGGAAGAAGCAGACTCATAGCAGAGGAGCCTGATGTGGGGCTCGATCCCATAACGCCAGGATCAGGCCCTGAGCCGAAGGCAGACGCTTAACCGCCCCACCCAGGCGCCCAAATAGTGTGAATAGTGTGAATTTTTATATGCTCTTCTATTCGCATTTATATCACTCTAAACAAGTTTCTGTAACTTTATCCAAGCGACTTAGTGATCCTATCTGTTAAATATAAAATGTAGATATACCATCCTGATGCAATCCATGTGAAGTTAGAGGTCAACTCTTCAATGACCTTTTATTTATTTTCATTTATTCATTGGTTCATTAAATAAGTCTTCAATGATTCAGACCTGGTGCCAGGGAATTGGTTAGGTGTTGAGGAAAAGAATACATAAGACTCAGGCCTGGCCTGTGAGTTTCTCATTGTCGAGTCGGGGAGATAGGCACATAAGCAGTTATAACAAAGTATGGAAATCCCAGGAGTAAATACACACACACAGTCCAATTGGAAGAGGAGGTGTGAACTAGGGGTTGTGTGTACAATCATCAGGAGAACTTCCCAGTGACAGGATGCTTAAGTCAACTATTGAAAAGCAGTAGGAAGTTTGACTCTGGCTGAAAGACCAAGAGATATTTTCCAAAAGAGGAACTACATATGGTTTTTTTTTTAAAATGATTTTTATTGTATTATGTTAGACAACATACAGTACATCCCCGGATTCTGATGTAAAGTTCGATGCTTCATTAGTTGCATGTAACACCCAGTGCACCATGCGATACGTGCCCTCCTTACTACCCATCACCAGTCTATCCCATTCCCCCACCCCCCTCCCCTCTGAAGCCCTCAGTTTGTTTCTCATAGTCAATAGTCTCTCATGCTTCATTCCTCCTTCTGATTACTCCCCTTTGTTTTTTTTTCTTTAAAGATTTTATTTATTTATTCATTTGACAGAGATAGAGACAGCCAGTGAGAGAGGGAACACAGCAGAGGAGTGGGAGAGGAAGAAGCAGGCTCATAGTGGAAGAGCCTGATGTGGGGCTCGATCCCATAACACCGGGATCACGCCCTGAGCCAAAGGCAGACGCTTAATTGCTGTGCCACCCAGGCGCCCCTGATTACCCCCCTTTCTTTATCCCTTTCTTCCCCTACCGAACATCCTAGTTCTTATGTTCCATAGATGAGAGAAATCATATGATAATTGTCTTTCTCTGCTTGACTTATTTCACTTAGCATTATCTCCTCCAGTGCCGTCCATGTTGCAGCAAATGTTGAGAATTCGTTCTTTCTGATAGCTGAGTAATATTCCATTGTATATATGGACCACAGCTTCTTAATCCAGTCATCTGTTGAAGGGCATCTCGGCTCCTTCCATGATTTGGCTATTGTGGACAATGCAGCTATGAACATTGGGGTGCATATGGCCCTTCTCTTTACTACGTCTGTATCTTTGGGGTAAACACCCATTATTGCAATGGCTGGATCATAGGGTAGCTCACTTTTTAACTTTTTAAGGGACCCCCACACTGTTTTCCAGAGTGGCTGTACCAACTCGCATTCCCACCAAAAATGTAGGAGGGATCCCCTTTCTCCACATCCTCTCCAACAATTGTTGTTTCTTGCCTTGTCTATCTTTGCCATTCTAACTGGCGTAAGGTGGTATCTCAGTGTGGTTTTGATTTGAATTTCCCTGATGGCTAATGATTTTGAACATTTTTTCATGTGTCTGTTAGCCATTTGTATGTCTTCATTGGAAAAGTGTCTGTTCATATCTTCTGCCCATTTTATGATTTGTTTATTTGTTTCTCGTGTATTGAGTTTGAGAAGTTCTTTGTAGATCTTGGATACCAGTCCTTTATCTGTGGTGTCCTTTGCAAATATATTCTCCCATTCCGTGGGCTGTCTCTTAGTTTTTTTGACTGTTTCCTTGGCTGTGCAGAAGCTCTTTATCCTGATAAAGTCCCATAAGTTCATTTTATCTTTTATTTCTCTTGCCTTTGGAGATGTGTCGTGAAAAAGGTTGCTCTGGCCGATGTCATAGAAGTTGTTGCCTATGTTCTCCTCTAGGATTTTGATGGATTCCTGTCTCACATCGAGGTCTTTCATCCATTTGGAGTTTATTTTTGTGTATGGTGTGAGAGAGTGGTCAAGTTTCATTCTTTTGCATGTAGCTGTCCAATTTTCCCAGCACCATTTATTGAAGAGACTGTCTTTTTTCCACCGGATGTTTTTTCCTGCTTTATCAAAGATTAGTTGCCCAAAGAGCCGAGGGTCCATTTCTGGGTTCTCTATTCTGTTCCATTGGTCGATGTGTCTGTTTTTGTGCCAGTACCATGCTGTCTTTGTGATCACAGCTTTGTAGTACAGCTCGAAATCCGGCATTGTGATGCCCCCAGCTTTGTTTTTCCTTTTCAACAGTTCCTTGGAGATTCGGGGCCTTTTCTGGTTCCATACAAATTTAAGGACTATTTGTTCCAGTTCTTTGAAAAATGTCCTCGGTATTTTGATCGGGATAGCATTGAAAGTGTAGATTGCTCTGGGTAGTATGGACATTTTAACTATGTTAATTCTTCCAATCCATGAGCATGGAATATTTTTCCATCTTTTTATGTCTTNCCCATCTTTTTATGTCGCCCTCAATGCCTTTCAAGAGTGATTTATAGTTTCTAGAATATAGGTCCTTTATGTCTCTGGTTAAATTAATTCCAAGGTAACG
>NC_048237.1:27245952-27252469 GCF_002007445.2 Ailuropoda melanoleuca
TCTAATTCATTGATTTCTGCTCTAATCTTGGTCAACTCCTTCCTTGTCAGTGGGTTAGGCCTGTCCCTCTGTTGCTGTTCCAGTTTCTTGAGGTGAGAATATAGAAACTGCATTTTAGATTTTTCTATTCTTTTGAGTGAGGCTTGGATGGCTATGTATTTCCCCCTTAGGACTGCCTTTGCAGTATCCCATAGGTTTTGGACCGTTGTGTATTCATTCTCGTTGGTCTCCATAAATTGTTTAATTTGTTTTTTGATTTCCTGGTTTATCGAGTCATTCTTGAGCAGGATGGTTCTTAGCCTCCAAGTGTTTGAGTTTCTTCCAGGTTTTTCCTTGTGGTTGAGTTCCAATTTCAGAGCGTTGTGGTCTGAGAATATGCAGGGGATAATTTCAATCTTTTGGTATTGGCTGAGACCTGTTTTGTGTCCCAGAGCATGATCTATTCTTGAGAATGTTCCATGGGCATTTGAATAGAATGAGTATTCTTTGGTTCTGGGGTGTAGTGTTCTATATATATCTATGAGGTCCAACTCGTCGAGTATGGCATTCAAAGCCTTTGATTCTTTGCTTAGTTTTTGCCAGGGTGTTCTGTCTATTTCTGATAGTGGGGTGTTGAGGTCCCCTACTATTACTGTGTTCTTATCTATATGTCTCTTTATTTTGGTTAAGAGTTGGCTTGTGTATCTTGCTGCTCCCCTGTTGGGGGCATATATATTAATAATTGTCATATCCACTTGTTGAATACTTCCTTTAAGAATAATATAGTGCCCTTCTGTATCTCTCTCTATGGCCTCTAGTTTAAAATCCAGTCTATCTGATATGAGAATTGCTACTCCAGCTTTCTTTTGAGGTCCATTTGCGTGGAAGATGGTACTCCATCCCCTTACTCTAAGTCTGAATGCATCTTTGGGTTCAAAATGTACCGCTGTGCCACCCAGGCGCCCCAGCAAATGTCTTTTTATCCAATCTGCAACCCTGTTGGCGTTTTATGGGAGCGTTTAAACCATTCACATTGGCACTAAGAACTGAGAGATAGAATTTTAATGATGCCATGTTGCCAGTAAAGTCTTTGTTTGTGTCGGTTTTTACTTTCTGTTCTGTATCACTCTTGGGGCCTTTTTACCTTTATAGAATCCCCCTTAATATCTCCTGTAGGGCTGGTTTCGTGGTTACAAAATTGGTTAATGACTGGCGATTCTGGAACCTATTCGTTTGCTATACAGCAAATTGTGATAAGCTAGGATCACGAAACGGCAGACATGGAGAGAAAAAAGAGGAAGAGAGAGAGACTGGAAGGAGTGTCTGGGAGTGGGGAAAGAGGAGACAAGACAAGACAAACTGCTCATTTCAGAATTCTGCCTGGGGTCAGACCCTGTAATACCATCAATTCTGAATGACAGCCTTGCTGGATAAAGGATCCTTGGCTGCATGTTTTTCTCTGAAAGAGCTTTAAAAATGCCCCCCCCCAACCCTTTCTCTCATTCCAGGTCTCTGTAGACAGGTCTGATGTAATTCTGTTACCTTTGCCTTGGTACGTGAGAAATTTCTTTGCCCTGGCCACTTTCAATACTGTATCCTTGGATCTAATATTTGCGAATTGCACTATGACGTGACGTGGCGTAGGTTTGTCATGGTTGAGCTTGGATGGGGTCCTCTCTGCCTCTTGGACACGAATGCTTGTTTCCCTTGCTAGATTAGGGAAGTTTTCAGCTACAATTTGTTCAAATATCTCTTCTAGACCTCTGTTTTTCTCCACCCCCTCAGGGATGCCGATGATTCTGACATTGGATCGTTTCATAGAGTCAGTAATCTCCCGTAATCTACATTTGTGGGCGTGGATATTTTTAAGACCAGTTTCTATTTTCGTTTTTTCCTCTATTAACCCATCCTCCAATTCGTTAATACGTTCTTCTGCTACGGTGACCTTGGCCATCAGAGCCTCTAGTTTTGCCTGCATTTGGCTCATAGAATTTTTAATTTCTGTCAGATTTGCTCTCATTTCTGTCCTTAGGGATTCTATATTCTCAGTAACATTTTCGTTAATACTTTTTTCAATTCTTCTCATCATTTTGACCATTGTTACTCTGAATTCCATTTCTGATAATTTGGTTACATCCATATCCATTATTTCTGTGGCAGAGGCCACAGACTCACTGTCTTTTCTTTGCTGGGGCGGGGTCTTCTCCTTCTTGTCATTCTGATGAGGAGAGGTTGCAGGGTTGTCCAGAGCCCAAATTATTGACTGGGACCAGGCCGTGCCCCTTGTTTTATAGAGATCTTAGGGATGTGGGCTGCTTCTTTAACGATTTTATTTATTTATTTATTTATTTATTTATTTATTTATTTATTTATTTATGTGGGAGAGAGCCAACCAGCGAGAGAGGGAACACAAGCAGGGGAGTGGGAGAGGAAGAAGCAGGCTCCCAGCGGAGGAGCCCGATGAGGGACTCCTTTCCGGAATGCCGGGATCACGCCCTGAGCCGAAGACAGGCGCTCAATGACTGTGCCACCCAGGCGCCCCAGGGTGTGGGCTTCTTGATTTTTCAGCCTGCCTTCTGGGGGAGGGGCCTGCCACACTGATACTCAGGCAACCCCATTTGGGTAGAGTCTCCGTGTCCCCTGCGAGGGGGAATGGGGATGGGCATGCTGTGAGCCAGTATTCCCAGGCTTTTGTTCTCTGGCGGCTTTCCCTGGCAGTTTTCTGTGCCTCTTCTGAGAGTCAGAGCAGCAGCAGCCGAATTTCAGCCTCTGTCTAAGAACAGAGGGATCACGGACGGTTCTCCACTGATGTTCTGGCCACTTTAACTCTGTTACTGTTGGTGCTGCTCGACCCTGCGGCGTCCTGGGATGTGCGCCCCACACCCGGCATCCCAGCCCTCACTTCCAGGGCTGGTACGCCTCTGTCCTTTGTGTTTCTAACCCCGCCAGCAGCCAGCCGCCCCGCACGCTCCCGGAGCTCCCGGTCTCAGTCTGGATCCAGTGAGCACACCGGAGTTCCGGAGTTCCGTGAGATGCCTGGTGGCGCGCGCTCCCATCTCACGGTCTCAGTCTGCTGTCTTAAGGGTGCCGGTCCGCGAGTCCGCCCGCTCCCCCGTGGAGGTGGATACCGCTTCCTAGTGCCCGAACGCGGTGGCTCCCTCCCCCTTCCGTTTATCTTCCGATATCTGTGCTCAGATTCACAGCCCCCCGCTTTGTACCTCAATACTCAGCGCTGGAAGATGTTCATTTGTAGAGATCCAGATGTATCTTCCTGCGTCTCAGGCTGATTCCATGGATGTTCAGGCTGGTCTGGTACCTGTCCAGCTCGACTCAGGGGACCGGCTGAAAAAGGGGTCCCCCACTCCTCCGCCATCTTAACTCTCTCCCTCCGCCATCTTAACTCTCTCCCTCCGCCATCTTAACTCTCTCCTACATATGGTTAATAATGTAGAAAAATTTCCAGCCTAATCAAAGAAATGCATAATTAAAATCAAATTATCAAGGACAAAACCCTCCAAATGCATGAGTCTCAATTACAGAGAGGCTGTTATTAAGAGGAACATGACTGGTGAGTTTATAAATTTGACCACCTTTTCTCAATAGCAACCTGACAACGCATAACAAGAATCTAAAATGTTCTTTTCTACCATTCCAGTAATCTCACTCTAGAATTCTCTAGAATAATCAGAGGAGCGGGCTTAGTTATGTGCTAAACTCTTCTTTGTAGCATTATTTATAATAGGAAAAATATGAACAGGAAACCATCTAAAGACCAGAACAAGGATTGAACAAACTCTTCAGAAACACTGTACAGTTGACCTTTAAACAACACAAGTTTGAACTGTGCATGTCCACTGATCTGTAGCTTTTCAACAAATATATTGGAAAAATGTTTGAAGATTTACAACAATTTGGAAAAAGTCACAAACTGTAGAGTAGAAATACAAAAAAATTTAAGAAAAAGTTATTATTGTAAGAATATAGTATATAACGTATAACATACAAAATCTGTGTTAACTGACTTTCTATGTTATCTGTAAAACTTCCAGTCAACAATAGGCTATTCGTAGTTAAGTTTTTGGGGAGTCAAAGGTTATATGCGAGTTTTTGACTGTAGGGGTGGAGTTGGTGCTCCAACCCTCTTGTGTTCAAGGATCAATTGTATACACACACACAAACATGAGAATTATGTAGCCATTAAAAAAAGATGCTTTTAAGTAATTTATAAAAGTGAGAAAGAATCCTACAATGTAATATTAGATGAAAAAAGCATAATACAAATTTTTAAGGTATGATCCATAAATATATATGCATAGAAAATAACTTGAAAAAATCGAAGAATCAAAAGTGTGAACCATGGTTAACCTTTTGATATGGACTTTTCCCCATAATTCTTTGCATTTTCCAATTTTTAAAATAATTCCAGGTTTTGGTTTTTTTTTCAAGATTTTGTTTATTTATTTGACAGCACAAGCAGGGGGGGCAGCCAAGGGAGAGGGAGAAGCAGGCTCCCCACTGAGCAGGGAGCCCAGCATGGGGCTCCGTTCCAGGATGCTGGGATCATGACCTGGGCAGAAGGGAAATGCTTAACTGACACCCAGGCACCCCAGTCCATGTTTCTTTTACATAAAATTATTTTTTAAAAGAATGACTAGAAATTGACCAAGCAAACATGGGGGAAAGGCACTAAGGAAAAGCTTCTAGTCTAAAGGAATAGTATGTACAAAGCCATACAGGAATAAAGGAGTGTGGCCTGTTCAGGCTTAGTAGCTCCATTTGGCAGAAGCTTGGGAACTGTAAGCAAAGGTGGCAAAAAAAATCTGAAAGGAAAGGCAGGTTTCATAGCATATAGAATGTTAGGTACAGTGGTGGAAGGTTGGAGCTTGGAAGTCAGTGTGCAAACAGCATGGAATTTGAGGAAGATCATGCTGGTGGCATGAACTGTAGATGGGACAAGTGGGGCACCAGATTGGGAAGGGGAGAGGGTATACTGGGGTCCCATGCAGTTGTGCAGCCCATGCACTAGACCAGGGGGCTAGCTGAGTGATCAGGACTGAAATACAGCCCAGCCCTGCTCACCTGGCAATGGGCTGCATCATTCAGAGGAATGGGCCCCTTTTTGTGATCTTTCTACTTAGAGGGGCACAGAGACCTACATACATAGCCTCGCAGGCTCGGAAGTGCCCTGCTGCAAGGGAGGGAAAGTGGTGAGAAGGAGTCCAACTCAAGCAGTGGGGAGGGAGACGTGAATCACACAGCTTTGTAGTAGGCAGAGCTGATGGGAAGGATTCCAATTAATGATTCAGTCATGCTTTTTATTTTTCTTTCAGTTGCATATATTTAGCCATTTTCTGCTTCTTAGTTTCAGTATAGTCAAAAACAGGAAAGGGGGAAATTCTGAAAAAAGTCCCCGCCCCACACTTTTTATTACATTCCCAGTTCTCTGGAACAGAAGATTGCAGCCACTGATTCCAGTGAAGTTTCTGGGTCACCTGTGGCTTTTAATTACATACTATCCAGCCAAGTTAATAAACGGCCAATGATTAGGACTGTTAATTTAGTTCCAGTAATCTGTCAAATGGTGACTGGGCCGGGAATTCTTTTTTTTTTTTAAGATTTTTATAAATTTATTTATTCGACAGAGATAGAGACAGCCAGTGAGAGAGGGAACACAAGCAGGGGGAGTGGGAGAGGAAGAAGCAGGCTCACAGCAGAGGAGCCTGACGTGGGGCTCGACCCCACAACGCTGGGATCACGCCCTGAGCCAAAGGCAGGCCCAACCGCTATGCCACCCAGGCGCCCCTGGGCTGGGAATTCTTGAAACTTTAGGGGAGAGAAGGAATCCCACAACCAGTAAGCACTTGGGTGACCCCAGACACTCACTGGGCACACAGCCTGCTTGCACATTTAACTGAAGATCTCTGTGTTCCAGGCCGATGCTGCTCAGCGTCAGCACCACCTGGAATGTGTCCTGGCCCACGTCAGACTTACTAAATCAGAGTCTCTTGGGGTGGACCCAGCAAACTGTGCTTTCACATTCCCTTCGGGTGATCAAGTTTGAGAACCTCTGCTCCATGCAAAAAGGAAAGGAAAAAAAAAAAAGACAAAATATGCAATAGACTCCATTCATAATTGTTCTCTGACCTCTGATTCTCAGATCTTTGCAGTTGCAGGTAATCACTCACACCTGACTCCCAATAGCATTTTTACCTGTAATGTTCTTTTTTTTTTTTTAAGATTTTATTTATTTATTCGACAGAGATAGAGACAGCCAGTAAGAGAGAGAACACAAGCAGGGGGAGAGAGAGAGGAAGAAGCAGGCTCATAGCGGAAGAGCCTGATGTGGGGCTCGATCCCATAACGCCGGGATCACGCCCTGAGCTGAAGGCAAACGCTTAACCGCTGTGCCACCCAGGCGCCCCTGGAAAGCTATTTTTAAACTTTTATAATTTGGGGCGCCTGGGTGGCACAGCGGTTAAGCGTCTGCCTTCGGCTCAGGGCGTGATCCCGGCATTACGGGATAGCCCCACATCAGGCT
>NC_048237.1:27252691-27262770 GCF_002007445.2 Ailuropoda melanoleuca
GGGGGGGGGTGCTAGATATTTACGTATTTTTCTCTTTTTTCCCTTAATAACTAACATGGACTATAGAAAGGTTAAAAATATGTATTGAACAAAAGACGCGCTCTCCCACGATTTCCCAAAAACATTAGTAATGTTCAGTAAGAGGGTGTTGTAACTTAGCCCTCTCTCTAAGAGGAGTGTGCTCGTTCCAGCATCTAAGATTTTTCTCATAGGCCCTCCAAAGGTGAAAATAATAAATGCAGGAGAAAATATTTTTGCTCCATAGTTTCCTACTGTTACATGTGTTTCAGTTTTATCCAGGAAATGCAAGCCATAATTAACAAAAATAACAATATAAAAAGTTTAGTCTGCAATTTTTAAGATTGTAAAAACAATTTTGCCTTACTGGAGTAGAGTATTTCCTGCCTGTCTCTTTTATTTTTTTTATTTTTATTTCTTTTAAAGATTTTATTTATTTGAGAGAGAGAGAGACAGAGATAGCAAGAGAGAGCACAAGCAGGGAGGAGAGGGAGAAGTGCTAGATTCCAGGCCTCTGGGATCATGACCCCAGCCAAAACCTGCTTGTCTCTTTTAATTGATCTCATGAGTGAGGCTAGAATTGCCGGTCTGGCTGTTCCCAGTCCTGCCTGCAGGTGGAGCAAAGCTGAGTTCACAGCTAATGGGTGGTAAATAATTAGGGTTTTCCCTCCCCGCCTTTCCACAGCTGACTGGTTGAGACAAATCAGCAAGTCTCACCTGATATCAGCTAGGTGAAATTCAGTCTTCCAGACAATTTTTAAAACTGCAGGTACTTGGGAGTCAGTCCAGTCTTAAAAATATTTGCAGTGAATATGTTCAGAATCCATCGTGCTCTGGTTACAGAAGGTATGGAATCAAACATAGGGAGAATAGGAAATAAACTTGATTTTTTTTTCTTTTGCTACTTAATTGCTAAAACCAAAATCAATTTTGTATCAGTACAAAATAGGATATGGAAACAGTAAGTGCCAGGCAACGTAATTCAAAACGAATTGGGAAGGACTTCTTTAATTTCCCCTAATTTAAAGGCCATCCAGAGAATTCTCGATTAGGTTAAAAAGACAAAGTGCGGTCAATGATTTACTGATTTTGATTGGCATGTCCAAAATAAAATGACCCCCCAAAGCTAAAATGGGACCAAAGATCTATCCTTAAAGTGTAAATAAAAGTAATATCAGGCAAAGTAGAATTTAAGGCAGTAAAAGTTTTAAATGGTTACGTGGTTAAGTCAATTTAGGACTACAAGTTACAATCAGTAGTGAATACCTTACAGCATGGACTTATTTTGACAAAATAATATGGCAATAAAAATACAAAGAAAAAAGCACTAGAAACAGGAGAAGAAAGGGATAAAGAAAGGGGGGTAATCAGAAGGAGGAATGAAGCATGAGAGACTATGGACTATGAGAAACAAACTGAGGGCTTCAGAGGGGAGGGGGTGGGGGAATGGGATAGACTGGTGATGGGTAGTAAGGAGGGCACGTATTGCATGGTGCAGTGGGTGTTATACGCAACTAATGAATCATCGAACTTTACATCAGAAACCAGGGATGTACTGTATGGTGACTAACATAATATAAGAAAAAATATTATTATAATAAAAAAGAATTAAAGGTATTTAAGGAATTAAAAAAAACATGAAAAATGAAAAAAAATCACTATTGCCATGGATGGTTTTCGTGCCCCCCCCCCACAAAGGTAGATCAAGTAGACAAAAAGGCATTTGTTTAAATACATATTTCTGGGGCCACATAACTCAAAAGTTGGATTTGTACTCAGTCGGAAGAGTATATTTAGGATGGTCTGTTTTTAAGCATAGGCTCTGATACAGACTTGCAGTTCACTTTTGGGGTCTTAAAGCACCTCAAGAAAATCGTGGTTCTCCAGAGCAGCTCAAACAAATAGAGGTTCAGCAAGTAGCTTGTGTGACTGAGGAAGACCCACGCCGTACGTAAAACTGTGGTGGGGCAGAGAAAATGAACAGTGTTTCAAACAGGAGCCCCAAAATCAAAGTCCCAAGGAACAGAATCTCTGGCTGTTAGGTGTTAGTTTGTGATCTAGCTGCTTTGTGCATGCAAAATTCTGTATACTATAATCTAGGATGAGTATCAGTCAGGATTTTGTTTAATCATGGTTAGCAATTCTCCAAACAATGAACAAGCTGGCAGGTGATTTATATCATTGTAATGGGCGGCTTCTAATAAAGCTGCCGATGATCCCCATCTTGGTGTCCGTGCTCCTGTGTAGTCTTTTCCCCTCCAGTGTGAGCTGGACCTAGAAACTTGCTTCTAATGAATAGAATACAGCAAAAAAGATCTGAGGGGTAAACACCTGGATTAGGTAAACAAAAAGACGGGCTTCTGCCCTGCTTGCTTGCTCTAATGGAAACCAGCTGCCATGCTGTGAGAGGCTCACGAGGCAGAAACTTGAGGGAGGTCAGTCAGCCAACAGCCAGCAAGGAGCTGACACCCTCAGTGCAGCTAGCTCACAAGGAAGTGAATCCTGCAACCACGTGAGCATTCTTGGAAGTGGAGCCTCCGGAGTCCAGCCTTGAGGGAGTTGAGGTCCCAGCCAACACCTTGACTGCAGCCTTGTGAGAGATCCAGAGGACGAGCTATGCCGCGCCTGGACTCCTGACCCACAGAAACCGTGAGAGAAAGTGGGTTTTTTTTTATGCTGCTAAATTTGGGAGTAATTTTTTAAGCAGTCGTAGATAACTAATACAATCATTATACCAATGACATAAAAATCCGTAGCTTAGGGGGCGCCTGGCTGGCTCAGTCAGAAGAGTATGTGACTCTTAATCTCGGGCTTGTGAGTTTGAGGCCCATGTTGGGTGTAGAGATTGCTTAAAAATAAAATCTTAAAAAAATCCATAGCATATTTTATTGATAAATGTGGTACATGAAGTAGTTTACAAGCCTCATTGATATATTAGGCTACAGGGAAAAATCTCAGCAAATGTAAGAAAGCAGGAATTAAACAGTTTGTCTTCTCTGAAATGTTTTTATTTAACTTGCAACAAAAATACTCTTTAATTACTTGGAAATTTTTCTTCTCATTGTGTGTATCGTCCATGCTAAATGGTGCATAAACATGCACATGCAACTTAATAATTATAAAGTGGAAATCCACAGAGACATCGTGCAGGTCAAGAAATTGAACACTGCCAGTGCCAGAAACTCCCTGTGTGCCTTCCCTGATCCCAGTTCCAGGGGTAAACACTATCCTGACTTTGAGGGTGAACATGTTTGGGCTTTTCTTTATTTTACCACTTATGTGTGTATCATAATACATGTACCCGTTTGTGTCTTTCTCTCTAGCTTAGCTGTAAGTCTCAGGTCAGATTGCTCACATGCAAAGGCAAGGACAGGGACTCAGGTGTACATGGTTTGTGGAGCTCGAGCTCTCGGGAGAAAGAGGGTGAAGGAAGCAGGGCAGGGATAGGAGCTAAGCAAGGACGAGCTCTCTTCTTCAGCCTGATCCCCTGCGGAGCTCTGGAGCATGGAAAGTACCACAGTGTTGGTCCCAATGAGATTCTGTGACAGCATGTCATAAAAGGTCTTTGGCCCGTGTGTACTGGGGTACCCTTTCCGCCAAGGGCAATTGTCCAGAATGGGACAGCTGCAAGCCATTAGCAACCAATATAGGAGCTGAGGGATGGAGCACTGGCCTGGGAAAGGGGTCTGGGCAGCAGCCATGATCTATTCTGTTTGAGATTCAGCCTTGCTGTTTGTGTAGTTGCAATCTATACATTTTCATTGACAAATAGCATTCTATTGTGTGACTATATCATGCTGTCAGCGAACATTGGGCTGTTTCCAGGTTTACCTATTACAAATCGTGCCGCTCTACTATTATCACGAATTGTGTTGGGCATATTGTGTTGGCATATACCTAGGAGTGCAATGGCAATGTTACAGGGAATGTGCAGCTTTGATTTTACTATATTATAAAAATTGTTTTCCAGTTTACACCACACAGCAGCGTCGTTTGGTAGCTCCCTCTGCTCTACGTGTGTTTTCAGACTTCATAGGTGTTAGCCGTTCTGGTCAGTTTGAAATGGTATCTTATTAAGGATTTAATGTGTTTTCCTTCTTGATAATAATGATGTTACACACATTTCCATACCTTTATTGGCCCTTTGGAAGTTCTTTTTATAAAGTTTTTGTTTATAAAATTTTTTATAGAATGTCTGTCTTATTGATTTGAAGATGTCCGACCTACTGATACTTTGTCAGTTCTATGTGTTACAAAATCTTCTTCCATTCTGTAATCCCTCTTTTCAATACCGTTATAGTGACTTTTAATGAATAGAAGTTTTCATTTTATGCAAATCTAGTATAGATCTCACAACCCTGTGATCAGGACTTGAGCCAAAATCCAGTTTTGGACGCTTAACCATTGAGCTATGCAGGTGCCATTTTACTTTTAGGTTTTAATTCAACTGTAATTTATTTTGCATATGGTATGATGTAGATAACTTATTTTGTAGGTTTACCATATAAATAACCAGTTGTCTCCAACTGAACTTTTTACTGGAAAGTTCTTTCTTTCCCCATTGATATTAAATGTCATATTTCAGTCACATAGCAAGTTTCTAGATTTGTATGTCCATTTCTAGTCTCTCTATACTATTCCATTGGCCTGTTGTCTTCGTTACTATAGTTTTATAATACCTGGCACATTCAGTCCTCCCATCTTTTTCTTTTTGAAGCAGGCCCTGCTTTGTGTTTCCATATAAATTTTTAAATAAGCTTGCCAAGTTCCACCAAAACCACCAAACCAAACAAAAAAACAAAAACCTGTTTGTTTTTTTTTAAATTTAGATTATACTGGAACTATTGATCAATTTGGTTTACCTCCCAATTTACTTTGGTCGTCTTCAGTATCTCTTTTTAAGGTTTTAGCTTTTGTTAAAATATAATATACCTATAGAAAAGTATGCAGATTGTAAGTAGATGATGGAATGAATTTTCACAAAGTAAACACACCTGAGTAACCACTCAGACCAAGGAACAGAATACCATCAGAATCCCAGACCCCTGTTGTATGTAAGTGTTGGATCAATAAATTGTACACCTAATTGGGGCGCCTGGGTGGCACAGCGGTTAAGCGTCTGCCTTCGGCTCAGGGTGTGATCCCGGCGTTATGGGATTGAGCCCCACATCAGGCTCCTCCGCTATGAGCCTGCTTCTTCCTCTCCCACTCCCCCTGCTTGTGTTCCCTCTCTCACTGGCTGTCTCTATCTCTGTCAAATAAATAAATAAAATCTTTAAAAAAAAATAAATTGTACACCTGAAACTAATATTACACTGTAGGTTAACTAACTGGAATTTAAATTAAAACCAAAAAAAAAAAAAGAGAGAGAGAGAGCGAGAGAAGGAATGAACTACAAATTTGGGGGCCCCCTCCCAGAGCTACTGAATTGGAACTCATGGTGGTAGATTCCAGGAACCTGTATTATAACAATCTCTCCAGGAATTCTTTTGTTGTTGTTGTTTTAATTTGAGTATACTTGACACACAGTGTTACATTAGTCTTGGTGTGCGGCTGTGTTTTAACTTCCCTACTCCTTATGCTGTGCTCACCACAAGGGTAGCTGCCACCTGTCACCATACAATGCTCTCATAATGCCATTGATTATATTTCCTATACTGTGCTTTTTATTCCTGTGACAGGAATGCAGACTAAAGTTTGAGAAGCTTTGCTTTATTCTTCGCTTGGGAAGGCGGGATGTCCACAAAAGATAATCAGTGCTGCATCTGGAGTGGCATTTGTAGGAAGGCAGTGACGCTTTCAGAGAGGATGCACTATAATTTGGTTATATTTACAAAGGAGACCAGCATGAAGCATGCATTCCTTAATGATAGGGTGTGGGCATCAACCACACAGTGCTGGCCAAGGAAGCCTGGTGAGTCCCGATTTCCTACAGGGCCCTCCATCTTCAGAGCTGTTGTCGTAGCATTTTATACCATGGGTAGAGAGTAATACTTTTCCTCTTATTCGAGTAACAAGCAGTTTGGATTCTTTGATTTCAATAGATCCATAAAGATGAAAAAAAAAACCTACTTAGGATACATAAAAGAGTATAGTGAAATGGTATAGTTAATACTTTAGATTCCGGGATGTGTTAAAGCCTGAGATGATGGGCCCAAAATATAAGGGTTTCCAGAAATCTCCTCAAATAAGGGATAACCAAACTGTATATCATTGTATTATTTATGCCCACAAGTTGCAGAAATAAGTAATAAAATTAACTCAGTATTTGCTGACCAAAAAAAAAAAGAAAGAAAGAAAAAGTAATCCTAGACCCTCAAAACTCCTTTTCTCGCTACTAATTTCACCCATAAAAGTCAGCCACTTTCTTGACTTCTGATATCATATATTAACTTTCTCTGCTTTTGAACTTCATATAAATAGGCTCACAGAGTATATACTTGGCATTTTTCACTCAACATTATGCTTATGAAATCCACCCATGCCGTTCAGATAGTTTTGTTCATCTCATCCCTGAAGTGTACAGTATGTCAGTATGAATTTACTACAATAGATTAATTCATTCTGTTGTAGATGGACATTTGAGTTATTTCTAACTGGGCTGTTACAAACGGTAATAAACATTCTGGTACACATCTTTGAGGAGCACATGCATGCATTTCTACTAAGGATATAACTGTGAAGTAATTGCTAGGTCATAAGGTTTTGTCCTTAGTAAATAAGGCCAAGCAGTCTTCCAAAATGGATTGTATCAATTTATACTTCTATTGCAGTATTTGAAAGTTCTAGTCCATTCACATGCTCGTCAGGACTTCATATTGTCTATTTCACTTTAGCCATTCTGTGACCATACACTGGTATCACGTTGCGGTTTTAATTTGCAAATTCCTGATAGGCACCCTTTCATATGTTTATTGGCCTTTGGCTATCCCTCCATAAAGGATCTGTGCAAGTCTTTTCCCATTTTGTAAGAGGTTATCCGCCTTTTGCTTTTTGATTTATGAGAGTTTCATTATCTGAATCTATTAAGTTCTTGAGTTTTGCACTTTGGATGGAGCGTGGTGAAATTTTGTACGGTGTGGAAATTCTAGTAAATCCAAATGTATTTGGTTCCTAGAATTCAAAATGAGAATTTAGATAATGAAGGATATCTGAAACCTTTGCAGGTGCATTTCTGTTGATTCTAGCTTCTGGTTCCTCATTTCCTGGTGAGCTTGATAATTACGCCAACTGCTTATATTTCTGAGATTCTCTGATTCTCTGGCATTTTCCTCCAGAGGGGAACTGCATTTGCCAAGTGCCTATGGTCAGTCCAGGACTACTTTTTTTTTTTTTTTTGAAGATTTATTTACTCATTTGAGAGAGAGAGCATGCACGCAAGTGTGCAGGAGGGTGGGGGGCAAGAGAGAGAGAGAATCCAAGCACTACGTGCTGAGCAAGGAGCCCAAGGTGGGGCTCAATCCTGTGACCACAAGACCCCAGCTGAAACCAAGAGTCAGACACTCAGTGGACTGTGCCACCCAGGCTCTCCTGTAAAAATATTTTTTTAAATTTTATTTTATTATATTATGTTAATCACCATACAGTACATCCCCAGATTCCGATGTAAAGTTTGATGCTTCATTAGTTGCGTATAACACCCAGTGCACCATGCAATACGTGCCCTCCTTACTACCCATCACCAGTCTATCCCNTTATCAACAGCTATATGCCAAAAAACTAAACAATCTGGAAGAGATGGAGGCCTTCCTGGAAACCTATAAACTACCAAGACTGAAACAGGAAGAAATAGATTTCTTAAATAGGCCAATTAACTATGAAGAAATTGAGTCAGTGATAAACAACCTTCCAAATAATAAAACTCCAGGCCCAGACGGTTTTCCTGGGGAATTCTACCAAACATTCAAAGAAGAAATAATACCTATTCTCCTAAAGCTATTTCAAAAAATAGAAACAGAAGGAAAGCTACCAAACTCATTCTATGAGGCTAATATTACCTTGATCCCCAAACCAGGCAAAGACCCCCTCAAAAAGGAGAATTACAGACCGATTTCTCTAATGAATATGGATGCCAAAATCCTCAACAAGATCCTTGCTAATAGAATCCAACAGTACATTAAAAGGATTATCCATCATGACCAAGTGGGATTCATACCTGGGATGCAAGCATGGTTCAACACTCGCAAATCAATCAATGTGATACATCATATCAACAAGAAAAGACTCAAGAACCATATGATCCTCTCAATTGATGCAGAAAAAGCATTTGACAAAATACAGCATCCTTTCCTGATTAAAACCCTTCAGAGTGTAGGAATAGAGGGTACATTTCTCAATCTCATAAAAGCCATCTATGAAAAGCCTACTGCAAGCATTATTCTCAATGGGGAAAAGCTGGAAGCCTTTCCCTTAAGATCAGGAACACGACAAGGATGCCCACTCTCGCCACTATTATTCAACATAGTACTAGAAGTCCTTGCAACAGCAATCAGAAGACAAAAAGGGATCAAAGGTATCCAAATCGGCAAAGAAGAAGTCAAACTGTCTCTCTTTGCAGATGACATGATACTCTATATGGAAAACCCAAAGGAATCCACTCCCAAACTATTAGAAGTTATAGAACAATTCAGTAAGGTGGCAGGATACAAAATCAATGCCCAGAAATCAGTTGCATTTCTATACACGAATAACGAGACTGAAGAAAGAGAAATTAGGGAATCCATCCCATTTACAATAACACCAAAAACCATACGTTACCTTGGAATTAACTTAACCAGAGACGTAAAGGACCTATATCCTAGAAACTATAGATCACTTTTGAAAGATATTGAGGAAGACATAAAAAGATGGAAAAATATTCCATGCTCATGGATTGGAAGAATTAACATAGTTAAAATGTCCATACTACCCAGAGCAATCTACACTTTCAATGCTATCCCGATCAAAATACCGAGGACATTTTTCAAAGAACTGGAACAAATAGTCCTTAAATTTGTATGGAACCAGAAAAGGCCCCGAATCTCCAAGGAACTGTTGAAAAGGAAAAACAAAGCTGGGGGCATCACAATGCCGGATTTCGAGCTGTACTACAAAGCTGTGATCACAAAGACAGCATGGTACTGGCACAAAAACAGACACATCGACCAATGGAACAGAATAGAGAACCCAGAAATGGACCCTCGGCTCTTTGGGCAACTAATCTTTGATAAAGCAGGAAAAAACATCCGGTGGAAAAAAGACAGTCTCTTCAATAAATGGTGCTGGGAAAATTGGACAGCTACATGCAAAAGAATGAAACTTGACCACTCTCTCACACCATACACAAAAATAAACTCCAAATGGATGAAAGACCTCAATGTGAGACAGGAATCCATCAAAATTCTAGAGGAGAACATAGGCAACAACTTCTATGACATCGGCCAGAGCAACCTTTTTCACGACACATCTCCAAAGGCAAGAGAAATAAAAGATAAAATGAACTTATGGGACTTTATCAGGATAAAGAGCTTCTGCACAGCCAAGGAAACAGTCAAAAAAACTAAGAGACAGCCCACGGAATGGGAGAATATATTTGCAAAGGACACCACAGATAAAGGACTGGTATCCAAGATCTACAGGACTACTTTAAACCGATTCAGGGCATAAGGTTTTTATGGACCATCAGATGAGGTGAATTGGGGTTACCAACTCACAATAACTGCCAGCAGGTGGTTGTAACTTCCCGAGGATAGGGTTTTCTTTTCTTTACTCCCTCTGCACTGTTCAGCATCAAAGGATTTCAGTTTTCTTATGGTCTCCTGGGGGTGGGGATTAGAGAGGGAAAGACAAGGTTTAATTCTGGTTCATTCTTTTTGTTTGTTTGTTTATTTTTTATGTAAAGTTTGATGATTCATTAGTTGCATATAACACCCAGTGCACCATGCAATATGTGCCCTCCTTACTACCCATCACCAGCCTATCCNATCACCAGTCTATCCCATTCCCCCATTCCCCTCCCCTCTGAAGCCCTCAGTTTGTTTCTCGGAGTCCATAGTCTCTCATGCTTCATTCCCCCTTCTGAT
>NC_048237.1:27262796-27265438 GCF_002007445.2 Ailuropoda melanoleuca
TTTCTTTATCCCTTTCTTCCCCTACCGATCATCCTAGTTCTTATGTTCCATAGATGAGAGAAATCATATGATAATTGTCATTCTCTGCTTGACTTATTTCACTTGGCATTATCTCCCTCAATACCGTCCATGTTGCAGCAAATGTTGAGAAATCGTTCTTTTTGATAGCTGAGTAATATTCCATTGTATATATGGACCACAACTTCTTAATCCAGTCATCTGTTGAAGGGCATCTCAGCTCCTTCCATGATTAAGCTATTGTGGACAATGAACATTGGGGTGCATATGGCCCTTCTCTTCACTACGTCTGTATCTTTGGAGTAAATACCCAGTATTACAAGGGCTGGATCATAGGGTAGCTCAATTTTTAACTTTTTAAGGGACCTCCACGCAGTTTTCTAGAGTGGCTGTACCAACTTGCATTCCCACCAACAATGTAGGAGGGATCCCCTTTCTCCACATCCTCTCCAGCAATTGTTGTTTCTTGCCTTGTCAATTTTTGCCATTCTAACTGGCATAAGGTGGGATCTTAGTGTGGTTTTGATTTGAATTTCCCTGATGGCTAATGATTTTGAACATTTTTTTCTGTGTCTNTTTTTCATGTGTCTGTTAGCCATTTGTATGTCTTCATTGGAAAAGTGTCTGTTCATATCTTCTGCCCATTTTATGATTTGTTGATTTGTTTCTCGCATATTGAGTTTGAGAAGTTCTTTGTAGATCTTGGATACCAATCTTTTATCTGTAGTATTATTTGCAAATATCTTCTCCCATTCCGTGGGCTGCCTCTTAGTTTTTTTGACTATTTCCTTGGCTGTGCAGAAGCTTTTTACCTTGATGAAGTCCCACAAGTTCATTTTATCTTTTATTTCTCTTGCCTTTGGAGATGTGTAGTGAAAAAGGTTGCTCTGGCCAATGTCGTAGAGGTTGCTGCCTATGTTCTCCTCTAGGATTTTGATGGATTCCTGTCTCACATTGAGGTCTTTCATCCATTTGGAGTTTATTTTTGTGTATGGTGTGAGAGAGTGGTCAAGTTTCATTCTTTTGCATGTAGCTGTCCAATTTTCCCAGCACCATTTATTGAAGAGACTGTCTTTTTTCCACCGGATGTTTTTTCCTGCTTTATCAAAGATTAGTTGCCCAAAGAGCCGAGGGTCCATTTCTGGGTTCTCTATTCTGTTCCATTGNTGCTTTATCAAAGATTTGTTGCCCAAAGGGCCGAGGGTCCATTTCTGGGTTCTCTATTCTGTTCCATTGGTCGATGTGTCTGTTTTTGTGCCAGTACCATGCTGTCTTTGTGATCACAGCTTTGTAGTACAGCTCGAAATCCGGCATTGTGATGCCCCCAGCTTTGTTTTTCCTTTTCAACAGTTCCTTGGAGATTCGGGGCCTTTTCTGGTTCCATACAAATTTAAGGACTATTTGTTCCAGTTCTTTGAAAAATGTCCTCGGTATTTTGATCGGGATAGCATTGAAAGTGTAGATTGCTCTGGGTAGTATGGACATTTTAACTATGTTAATTCTTCCAATCCATGAGCATGGAATATTTTTCCATCTTTTTATGTCTTCCTCAATATCTTTCAAAAGTGATCTATAGTTTCTAGGATATAGGTCCTTTACGTCTCTGGTTAAGTTAATTCCAAGGTAACGTATGGTTTTTGGTGTTATTGTAAATGGGATGGATTCCCTAATTTCTCTTTCTTCAGTCTCGTTATTCGTGTATAGAAATGCAACTGATTTCTGGGCATTGATTTTGTATCCTGCCACCTTACTGAATTGTTCTATAACTTCTAATAGTTTGGGAGTGGATTCCTTTGGGTTTTCCATATAGAGTATCATGTCATCTGCAAAGAGAGACAGTTTGACTTCTTCTTTGCCGATTTGGATACCTTTNTTCCTTGCTAATAGTATCCAACAGTAGGGCAGGAGGTTAAGATGGTGGAGGAGTAGGGGACCCCTTTTTCAGCCGGTCCCCTGAGTTGAGCTGGATAGGAACCAGACCAGCAGGAACATCCACGGAATCAGCCTGAGACGCAGGAAGATACATCTGGATCTCTACAAATGAACATCTCCAGCGCTGAGTATCGAGGTACGAAGCGGGGAGCCGTGAAACCGCGCACAGATATCGGAAGCTAAACAGAAGGGGGAGGGAGCCGCCGTGTCAGGGCGCCGGGAAGCGGTAGCCACCTGCACGGGGGAGCGCACAGACTGCGGACCCGTACGCTTGAGACAGCAGACTGAAACGGGAGCTCCGGAGCGCACGCGGGACGGCTGGTGGTTGGCGGGCCACCTGCACAGGGGAGCAGGCGGACTCGCGGATGGCACCCGCGAGACAGCGGACTTAGAATGCGAGCTCCTGGAGCGTGCGCGCAGGGTGGCTGGCGGGCCACCTGCACCGGGGAGCGGGCGGACCGCGGACCCGCACTCTGGAAACGGCAGACTGAGTCCGTGAGCCGGGAGCGTGCACCACCAAGCATCTCACGGAGCTCCGGAGCTCCGGTGTGCTCACTGGATCGAGGCTGAGACCGGGAGCTCCGGGAGCGTCCGCGGGGCGGCTGGCGGCNATGGCGGCTGGAAGGCCACCTGCACGGGGGAGCAGGCGGACTCGCGGTCAGCACCCGCGAGACACCAGACTGAGACGGGGA
>NC_048237.1:27265693-27265818 GCF_002007445.2 Ailuropoda melanoleuca
CTCTCTCAGAAGAGGCATAGCAAACCGCCAGGGAAAGCCGCGAGAGAACAAAACCCCGGAAATACCGGCTCACAGGGTGCGCATCCCCATCCCCCCTCGCAGGGGACACGGAGACTCTACCCAAA
>NC_048237.1:27265918-27447940 GCF_002007445.2 Ailuropoda melanoleuca
AGGCCCCGAATCGCCAAGGAATTGTTGAAAAGGAAAAACAAAGCTGGGGGCATCACAATGCCGGATTTCGATCTGTACTACTTCTGGTTCATTCTTAATCTGAGGAGATAGCCCTTTGGGATCCTAGCCTTATGGGGAATGGTTTCCTATTACACTCTCCATCTTTGCCAGAATTTAGACTTGAATTTCTGAACTTGTTGGGCCCTGAGAGGACATAAAAAATAAAAACCAAGTTTTTTTAGTTGGCAGATGTTCTCAGAGGCAAAAGCAACATCCGTGTTCTGCTTTTCCCTCTAAATTTCCATTTTCATTTAGATTTTGGCCTGATAAATAAAGTCTTCCTATCTTACCATCTTTTTCATGCTCTTCAGACTTTTGAAATCCTTGCACATTTTTTAGTTGTTTCCAACTGGAGGATTAGTCTGAATAGCCTAGCTTGCTACATTACCCAAAATAAGACTTCTTTTAAGTTTTCAGGCTATCAAACATCTATGGGAACAGGAAGGGAATCTCTTAAATGAGATCACTAAAAGAGTTTAATAAATAATTAAAACAAGATCAGGTAACATAAAAATGTGTAGGATGTAGTCAATTCTGTATGTTAGAGGTTAATCTGTAGCAACAAATATATATATATATATATATATTTTAAAGAATTTATTTATTAGAGAGAGACACAGCGAGAGAGGGAACGCAAGCAGGGGGAGTGGGAGAGGGAGAAGCAGGCTTCCCGTTGAGTAGGGAGCCCAATGCGGGGCTCGATCTCAGGACTCTGGGATCATGACCTGAGCCAAAGGCAGATGCTTAATGACTGAGTCACCCAGGCGCCCCAACAAATCTTTTTAATATTCAAAAAAAAGGGGAAAGGAATTGTATTATTTACAATTTTAGAAAAAACCCAGATCTTAAGCAACATGGGATTTAAAAATGATAAAGATGAATTAAAAAAATATATATGTAAATAAACTAAAAGCTGATTCTTTGGCAGTGGGGAAAGAGATAAGATAGAGGAAGTTAACTAATTAATTGGGAAAACAACACAAAACAAAATTAAAGATAAAGGAGATATGACGCTGATACAAATTTGCAATTGTAGGCAGCTACTAGGCAGCTGTCATTTTCAAGGTCCCCTCCCATTCCCCCACTTTCCTGGCCCAAAGTCCCTGGGGAGTAGGCACTTGAGAGGAGTGGCAGGAGATGAAGTCAGGGGGGTCCAAACCTTTCTCCTCTGAAGGCAGGCAGAGCAGGTCCGTTTATATTGACAAAAGTTGACACAACTAGATGCCTGACGAAAACACCACACCGAAGAGATAAGCATTACAAATTGTATCGGGGGGCGTCCAAGACCACCCTCAGCATTGAGGATTCTCTACAAGGACTCACAAGACTCAACACAGAGTTGTGCTCATGGCTATGATTTATTACAGTGAAAAGATAAAGCTCAAAATCAACAATGGGAGAAAGCACATGGAGTGAAGTCCAGAGATGACCAGGCATGAGCTTCCTGGAGTCCTCTCCAGTCCTAGATTACACAGATGTGCTTCAGGCCTCCAGGCGATACTGGTGAAGTGTTGTGCTCCAGGGATGCTCATTAGGGACTCAGTGTCCAAGCATTTTATTGGGGGTTGCTCACATAGGCAGCCTCTGCCTGGTACATACCAAAATTTCAGACTCCTATAGGGAAAGCAGGTGTTCAGCATAAACCAATATTGCTATACAAACAGTATAGGCACAGTAAACGACCTTTATCACTTAGGGAACAGTGGGAACCCTCCTCAAATCCAAGTTCCCAGAAGCCAACCACAGGCCAACCTTGCAAGCAGGCCTTTCCATGACAGCTATCTCAGACCTGCTATGTTAATTCTTTCCTACACAAAATTTTATAAGAAAGAAAGGCATCATTCTTCACTAATATTATTTGTTTCTAGAAAACATAAAAGGGGGGCGCCTGGGTGACTTAGCCAGTTAGGTGTCTGCCTTTGGCTCAGGTCAGGATCCCAGGGTCTTGGAATCAACCCCACATCTGGCTCCCTGCTCAGCAAGGAGTCTGCTTCTCCCTTCCCCTGCCTCTTCCCCGGCTTGTGTGCACGTGCTCTCTCTCTCTATCAAATAAATAAAATCTTCAAAAATATATATACAAGAATCATCTGACAAACTATTAAAATAAATAAGCATTTATAAATATGGCTTAATATAAAATATATAAAAATCAATAACATTTTTCTATACTAGCAGCAACCTGTATGAAAACAAACAAAATAGGTCCTGTTTGCCATGGCAATTAAAACACATATAATGCCTGGGAATAATATTAACAAGGTATGTAGTAATCTGTGAAGAAGAAAATACAAATTATATTAAAAATATAAAATAAAGGGGCACCTGGGTGGCTCAGTCAGTTCAATGTCTGCCTTCAGCTCAGGTCATGGTCTTGGTGTCCCGGGATCGAGCCTCATGTAGGGCTCCCTACTCAGCAGAAAGTCTGCTTCTCCCTCTTCCTCTGTCCCTCCCCTCGCTCCTGTTCTCTCTTGTTCACTCTATCCCAAATAAATAAATAAAATCTTAAATATATAATATATGTATGTATATGTGTATATATATATGTGTGTATACGTATATATAAAATAAGACTTGGAAAGTTGCCAGATATTTATTCCTGGTTAGGAAGACTGGATATGAAAATAACTATGTCTGAATTTAATTTGTGGGTTCAATGTAACCCAATCAAAATATCTATTGCTTTGTGTTACTTCTTTAAAAGACAAATATTTTTTTACCTACGTTGACAAAATGATCCAAAAGTTTACTTGGAAAATAAAAAGGGAAAAAAATTCTGGGAAAAAAAAAGTTGTGGGAGGATTAATTCTGTTCTGTTTTAATCGTCTTACAAAGATAAGGTAATTAAAACAACATGGTATTTGTACAAAAGATAACTAGATCAACAAAACAGGTCCAAATATAGATCTTACTCTCTGAATGACAAGGCATCATAAACCAATGAGGAAAAGAAAGATTAGTTAATATATGGTAGGCAAATAACTGTTTAACAGTTTGAAACTAGACCCTAATTTGTCTTTGGAGAAATACAAGCATGTCCTACCTTTTTTTCACTTTAAACAGCCATTCTGTACTACCTAATTAAAGCCCAGATAGGTTTGGCTTTGAAAAGGATTTACGGTTTACAGTATTAGATGCTACTTCTGTATGTCCAAAGAGTAATTAAAATAAAAGTGCTGACAGGCCTAGGGAAAGTATTGCAAAGGGTTAATATCTTCATTAGAAAATCAAGATCTATCTTTATATGAGGCAGAAGCCGTAGTAGAAAATAACCTGTCCAAGGTCCTGTGGCCTTGAGTAAGCTATTGAGCTCTTCTGAGACTCAATTTCCTTCTTCCTTGCACGGTGTGACAAGGATTAAAAATATATGTAAAGCTATGAGCACAGTGTTTAACATATTATGGCCGCTCAACAAATGAGAGCTAGTTAGTAGAGGTGGGGGTAATGGTCATTAACAGTAAGAGCTCTCAGAGTAAGAAAATGTTAAGTCTCCAAAGGACAAATGCTTAAGAATGTGAACAGACATTCTCAAAAGAGGAAATAAAACTCAATCTGGGAAAAATCCTCAACGTCACCAAAAGTTAAAGCAATGCAAATTGAAACAATAAGGTAACATTTGAATACATCCTAATAACATTAAATAAATAAAACATTTCATACCCGGGGCTGGGACGGTTCCTGGAATTGGTATTTTCATACATTACTGATAATACACGAACTGGTACAACCCTCTTAGGAAGTGATGTGGAAGTATGTACTGTCATTTTGAAAAAGATCATATTCTTTGAGTCAGTGATTTCACTTCTAACACTCAATACTAGAACAGAATCCCAAATGTGGAAAGGCAACATGCAAGAAAGATGTTACATGTAGCTGCTTTCAAATAATGGAAACAACCAGCAATGGGAGGAATGATTGGGATTTACGCAGAGGAATGATAATTACAGTGGTACTACATACAAAATACAGTAAGAGAAAAAAACAGGATGCAACATTTTCTGTGTATTATATAGCAGACAAAACTAGAAGGATATATTTCAAATTGGAAACAGGAATCACATTAAAGTGGTATGATTATGGAAAATCATGACCTTTATAATTTAAAAATTATAGTTAATTGAAACTAGGTTTTCCTATTTCCAAATGGGTTCTTTCTCTTTTCAATGACACCAGAAGGGTAGCTGGGTGGCTCAGTAGGGAGTCAGCTTCTCCCTCTGCCCCTCCCCCCTCCCTCTCTCTCAAATAAATAAATAAATAAATAAATAAATTAATTAAATCTTAAAAAGAAAAATGACACCAGAACTTAATTTCAAAACTCTTGACAAAAGCGGATAGACTGATTTTTCTATCTTGTCCCTCTAGATGGAGCACAAGCACTTAACATACATTATAACCATACTCGTAGTCCAGAATTTAGAGCTCACAGGACTTCAAAGATAATCTTGTGTGTTTTCGTTAATGTTAGGGATATACAGAAGGCACTCCCTAGCTACAAAACATTTGTTTTCTGTTATTAGTGCTGCTTTTACAGGACCTAGACTTTCTCACATTGAGTATATAACCTTGTTGAGTGGAGATTTCCCAATGGAGAGGAAGATAGTAACAGGGGGAAAAAATCAAGGATGCAAATTT
The DNA here is from genome assembly GCF_002007445.2 of Ailuropoda melanoleuca. Classification (NCBI taxonomy): domain Eukaryota; kingdom Metazoa; phylum Chordata; class Mammalia; order Carnivora; family Ursidae; genus Ailuropoda; species Ailuropoda melanoleuca. The sequence continues at coordinate 27,270,608 of NC_048237.1, forward strand.
TTCTGAAAGCCCTAATATTACTGATATAGAATCATAACCTAATAACTATCCCCTGAAATTCAAAAGGAAAATTTTGTCAGCTCATTTAGTGGTCTTGCATTTTGTTTTTGTTTTTGTTATCCTAGTAAGGCTGGGCTCCACAGAAGAAAAGGAGAGAATTTGTGACTTTGATGTGTGGTTAATTTGACTAGGGGTCTATCTGGGCAGGGCAAGTCTGATCAAGGGTCCACTTTGGGGCCTGAAATGCCTCTGGTAGTGCCAATTGCAACAGGAGCTGGCATTTGGCTTTGGATAGTCCTCGGGTTCCATCTGGCTCTCTAGCTCTGAGTTCACTCTAAACATTCTCAACTGTTTGCTGGATTTAAATTTTAAAACCTAATTAAGATGCATAATCTCTTTCTTAAAACACAGTTTTGCCACAAAATGTCTCATGTCTCAGCTCAAATCACCATACGCAAGCCGGGCTGGTGGATAATCGCTCTTCTCTTGGGCAGCCTGAAAAAATCTGGAACCTACGCCTGGACAGGCAAAAACTCAAAAAGTGGTAACAGGCTGGAAAGGGCTTTGGAGCAGTGCTCAGACATGATCCAGGAGATTTGGGTGCACACCCAAGCCCGTGGCTGCTCTCGGTTTTCGAAGCACAAAGGGCAGTGGCACTCCCCGTCCCCTGGGACTACCTCTGAGAGAGTTGCTGTGGGCCCGCACCGGGAGAGGCTGTGATTTTCAGTGGTGCATGCAGAAATGGAGACTGTCCTGGAGGGTTTATTAAAGGTCAGACTGCGAATTTTCTGCTCTGAGCCTGAGGTTTGGCTATGGCCATTTTTGTTCTGATCCTCTGAAGAGGAGCGGAAAGCCCCCAGAGAAAAAAGTCAGGCAGAAGACAAGTTTCCACTGAGCCCATCCCCCTGACAGGGGGTGGGGCAACTCCACACAGGCAGGGTTAGTGGAGAAACAGCCCGGCAGGACCCTCCCCAAGAAGGCAGGCTGGAGAACAGGTGGAAGAGAATCCTATGGATGCCATAAGACTAACATTCCAACGCCAGGGGAAAATTATAAATTGAGCTCCAGGTGTGGCCTCATGACTTTATCTTTCAGATAGAATTCTCCTTTTCTTTTTCTCTTTTCTTTTTCTTATGCTTTCTCTTTTTTTTTTCTTTTTACCTTCTCATTTCAACTAGATGTTTATTATATCAACTTATATTAAATAGTAGCTTTTTAACTTGTATTTTTTCACACCTTTTTTTTTATAGATACATGCTATATTGTGGTCGTTTTTTCACTATTCAATTTCACCTTTTATATATACAATTTTAATTTCCTTATAATTCTGGGATGTAGTGTCCTTTAACACACAGATCAAAATACACCCAGGAACAACTGAAACACCCTGTTTTGTCCACACAGAGATTATAGTTCCACTACCCCAATCCCCACTTTTTAAAAATTAAAAAAAAATTATAATTTAAAAATTTTATTCTTGTGTTTCATTTTGGCTTTGTTTTTTGGTGGCGGCTTCATATAACTCTGGATTTTGCTAGGGTCCATCTTGCTTGGGTTGTGGTTGATATTTTGTACTCTGCTCATTCACTCAACCTAATCATTCAACAGAGTGATTAGGAGGATGAACTCTCAACAAAGAAAAGAAACAGAGACACTGTTCCCTGCCACAGAACTAACAGATAAGGATATAAGAAAGATATTAGAGATAGAATTCAGGATAGCAATCATAAGGTCAATAACTAGGCTTGAAAAAAGCATTAGTGACAATAGAGAATCACTAAGAGCAGAAATGAGATCTAATCAGGTTGAACTAAAAAATGCTATGAATGATATGCAGTCTAAACTGGGTACTCTAACAGCCAGGGTAAATGAGGCAGAAGAGAGAATTAGTGATCTAGATGATACACTGGTGGAAAGGAAGGAAGCTGAGGAAAAGAGATAGGCTGCTCCTAGCACATGAGGAAAGGACTGGAGAGATTAATGATACCATGAAACATTCCAATATCAGAATTATTGGGATCTCCAAGAGGGTGGAGAAAGAGAGGGCTAGAAGGTATATTTCAGCAAATCATAGTTGAGAACTTCCCTAATCTGGGAAAGGAAACAAGCATTCATGTCCAAGAGGCAGAGGGGACGCCTCCCAAAATCAGTAAAAATAGATCAACACCCTGACATATAATAGTGAAACTTGCAAATTTTATAGCCAAGGAAACAATCCTGAGAACAGCCAGAGAGAGGAAGTTCCTTATGTATGGAGTGGGAAACATCAGAATAATAGCAGAACTATCCACAGAAACCTGGCAAGCCAGAAAGGGCTGGCAAGACATATTCAGTGTACTAAATGAAAAGAACATGCAGCCAATAATACTTATATCCAGCAAGGTTGTCATTCAGAATGGATGGAGAGATAAAGAGCTTTCAGGACAAGCAGAAACTGAAAGAATATGTGATCACCAAGCCAGCCCTGCAAGAAATATTAAGAGGGATTCTGTAAGTAAAGAGAGACCCCCAAGAGTCATATAGACCAGAAAGAAACAGAGAAGATCTATAGAAACAGGGACTTTACAGACAATACAATGGCACTAAATTCATATCTTTCAATAGTTACTCTGAATGTAAATGGGCTGAATGCTCCCATGAAAAGACACAGGGATTCAGATTGGATAAAAAAGCAGGACCCATCCATATGCTGCCTACAAAAGACTCATTTTGAGCCTAAAGACACCTCCAGATTGAAAGTGAGGGGATGGAGAACCATTTATCATGCCAACAGACCTCAAAAGCAAGCTGGAGTAACAATCCTTATATCAGACAAGTTAGATTTTAAAACAAAGACCATAGTAAGAGATGTTGAGGGATACTATATCATACTTAAAGGGTCTGTCCAACAAGGAGAGCTAACAATTGTAAATATCTATGCCCCCAACATGGGAGCAACAAATTATATAAGCCAATTAATAACCATAATAAAGAAACAGATTAATTATAATACATTAATAGTAGGAGACCTCAACATTCCACTCACAGCGATGGACAGATCATCCAAGTGAAGATCAACAAAGAAACATGAGCTTTGAATGACGCATTGGACCAGATGGACTTTGTAGATATATACAGAACATTCCATCCTAAAACAACAGAATACTCATTCTTCTCAAGTGCACATGGAATTTTTTCCAGAATAGACCACAAACTGGGTCACAAATCAGGACTCAACCAATACCAAAAGATTGAGATTATTCCCTGCATATTTTCAGAGCACAATGCTTTGAAACTGGAACTCAAACACAAGAAGAAATTTGTAAGGAACTCAAACACTTGAACGTTAACACCCTGCTAAAGAATGTTTGGGTCAACCAGCTAATTAAAGAACTTAAACAATTCATTGAAACTAATGAGAATGAAAACACATTGGTCCAAAACCTATGGGATACTGCAAAGGCAGTCCTTAAAGGGAAATACATAGCCATCCAAGCCTCTCTCAAAAAATTAGAAAAAATCCTAATGCACAAGCTAACTTTATACCTGAAGGATCTGGAGAAAGAATAGCAGATAAAGACTAAACCAAGCAGGTGAAGAGAAATAATAAAGATTAGAGCAGTAATCAATGAAATAGAAACTAGAAGAACTGTAGAAGAGATCAACAAAACTAGAAGCTGGTTCTTTGAAAGAATAAGATCGATAAACCTCTGGCCAGACTTATCCAATAGAAAAGAGAAAGGACCCAAATCAATAAAATCATGAATGAAAGGGGAGAAATCATGACCAATGCTAAGGAAATAGAGACGGTTATTAGAACTTATTACCAGCAGCTATATGCCAACAAACTAGGCAATCTGAAAGAAATTGATGCATTCCTGGACACTTATAAACTATCAAGACTGAAACAGGAAGAAATAGATAATCTGAACAGACCAATAGCCAACAAGGAAATTGAAACAGTAATCAAAACCCTCTCCCCCAAAAAATGGTTCAGGGCCAAATGACTTCCCAAGGGAATTCTACCAAACATTTAAAGAAGAAATCATACCTATTCTACTGAAGTTTTTACAAAAAAAATAGAAATGGAAGGAGAACTTCCATACTTGTTCTATGAGGCCAGCATTACCCTGATCCCCAAATCAGGCAAAGACCCTATCAAACAGGAGAATTACAGAGCAGTATCCCTGATGAACATGGATGCCAAAATACTCAACAGGATTCTGGCCAGTAGAATCCAACAGTACATTAAAAGGATTATTCACCACAATCAGGAAGAGTTTATTCCTGGGATGCAAGGGTGGTTCAACATTTGCAAATCAATGTGACAGATCACATTAACAGAAGAAGAGACAAGAACCATATGATCCTTTCAACTGATGCAGAAAAAGCATTTGACAAAATACAGCATCTTTTCCTGATTAAAAATCAACCAAATATAGGGATAGAGGGAACATACCTCAGTATCATAAAAGCCATCTATGAAAAGTCCACAGCGAATATCATGCACTACAGGGATGCCCACTCTCACCACTTTTTTTAATATAGTAGAAGTCCTGGCCTCAGCAATCACACAACAAAAAGAAATAAATGGCATTTGAATTGGCAAAGAAGAAGTCAAACTCTCTCTCCTCACAGATGACATGATACTTTATGTGGAAAACCCAAAAGTCTCCACCGACAAGTTACTAGAACTCATTCAGCAATTCAGCAATGTGGGAGGATACAAAAAAAAAGCACAGAAATCACTTGCATTTATATACACTAACATGTAACTGAAAAAAGAAAATTAAGGAATCGATTCCATTTCTGTTAGTACCAAAACCCATAAGATACCTAGGAATAAACCTAACCAAAGAGGTAAAGGATCTATACTCTAGAAAGTACAGAACGCTTATGAAAGAATTTGAGGAAGACACAAAGAGATGAAAAAACATTCCATGCACATGGATTGGAAGAATAAACATTGTGAAAATATCTACGCTGCCCAGTGCAATCCCTATCAAGAAACCATTGACATTTTTCACAGAGCTGAACAAACAATCTGCAATTTGTATGGTACCAGAAAAGACCCTGAATCACCAGGGGACGGTTGGAAAAGAAAACCAAAGCTGGGGGCATCACGATGCTTCAAGCTATATTACAAAGCTGTGGTCATCAAGACAGCACGGTATTGGCACAAAAGCAGACACATAGATCAATGGAACAGAATAGAGACCCCAGAAATGGACCCTCAACTCTATGTTCAACTAATCTTCAACAAATCAGGAAAGAATGTTCAATGGAAAAAAGACAACCTCTTCAACAAATGGCGCTGAGAAAATTGGACAGCTACATGCAGAAGAATGAAACTGGACCACTCTCTTACACCATACACAAAGATGAATTCAAAATGGGTAAACGACCTCAATGTGAGAAAGGAATCCATCAAAATCCTAGAGGAAAACATAAACAATAACCTCTCCGACACTAGCCACAGTGACTTCTTTCAAGACACGTCTCTAAAGGAAGGCAAGGGAAACAAAACCAAAAATGAACTTTTGGGACTTCATCAAGATAAAAAGCTTCTGCACAGCAAAGGAAACAGTCAACAAAACTAAGAGCCAACTCACAGAATTGGAGAAGATATTTGCAAATGACATTACAGATAAAGGGGTGGTATCCAAGATCTATAAAGAACTTCTTAAACTCAACATCCAAAAAACAATAATCCAGTCAAGAAATGGGCAGAAGACATGAACAAACACTTTTCCATAGAAGACATACAAATGGCACGTGAAAAAAAAAGGTCAACATCACTAGCCATCAGAGAAATACAAATCAAACCCACAATGAGATACCAGCTTACACCAGTTAGAATGGCAAAAATTAACAAGACAGGAAACAACAAATGTTGAAGATGTGGAGAAAGGGGAACCCTCTTACACTATTGGTGGGAATGCAAGCTGGTATAGCTACTCTTGAAAACAGTATGGAGGTTCCTCAAGACGTTAAAAATTGAACTATCCTATGACCCAGCAATTGCACTACTAGGTATTTACCCCAAAGATACAGATGTAGTGAAAAGAAGGGGCACCTGCACCCCAATGTGCATAGCAGCGATGTCCACAGTAGCCAAACTGTGGAAGGAGTTGAGATGTACTTCAACAGATGAATGGACAAAGAAGATGTGGTTCACATATACAATGGAATATTACTCAGGCATCAGAAAGATGAATACCTACCATTTGCATTGACATGGATGGAACTGGAGGGGATTATGCTAAGTGAAATAACTCAAGCAGACAAAGACAATTATCATATGGTTTCACTCATATGTGGAATATAAGGAATAGCACAGAGGACCACAGGGGAAGGGAGGGAAATCCGAATTGGAAGAAATCAGAGAGGGAGACAACTGTGAGAGACTCTGGACTCTGGCAAACAAACTGAAGGTCACAGAAGGGAGAGGGGTGGGGGAGGTGATGGGTATTAAGGAGGGCATGAGTTGTGATGAGCACTGGGTGTTATATACAACTAATTAATCGTTGGACACTACATCAAAAACTAATGATGTACTATATGTTGGCTAACTGAATATAATAAAAAAGAAATTTTAAAGAAAAGAGGGCATGTAATGTGATGAGCACTGGGTATAAGACTGATGAATCACTGAACTTTACCTCTGAAATTAATAATACACTATATGTTAATTAATGAATTTAAATTAAAAATAAAATAAAACTTAAAGAAAAAGCCAGGATCCTGGGCTTACATCCCAGTTGTGGTCCCTTTGCCAAAATGGAGTGCTGTGCCTCTCCACCCACCCAAATGCATTCCCTCACCCATCTTTGGCCTTTCTTTCTCCTCCTCCTTCTAAAAAAAAATAATAATAATAGTTATTATATAAAAAGATGTTTACATTATAGAAATTTACCACCCCCAAAAATAGAAGCAAAACTAAAATAACACCATATTCTTACCACCAAGAAATTACCATTATTAACACCTTAGTGTGTGTCTTTCCAAATATTTGTGTGTATGTGTCTGTTACCAAAATGAGACTGTTATCTGCTGTTTTGTTATCTGCTTATTTTACTTACGGTTTTCCAACTTGCCACATCAATACATTTTCATCTTGTCTCATATTTACCCCAGATTATTCTACAATTTGTTCCCAAAGTGACCTTTATAGTTCAATTGTCTAAATGACAATCCAATCTAGGGCCGAGCTTTGCATCTGGTCATTATGTCCCTTAAGTATCTGGATCTAGCGCAGTCCCTCTTTTTTCTTTTAATGACTTTTACTTGTTAAAGAGACCCAGTCAGTTGCCCCCTTTCTGAGTTTGTCTGCTTGCCACCTTGTCATGCCATTCAGCTTGTTCTTCAAGCCCTGAAATTGAAATCTGAGAGTTAAAATCAAAGAGTTGATGAATTTAAGTTTTTATTTTAGCTAGGATATATAACAGATGATATTGTACTTCATGTTGAATTTTCAACCTGTCAGAGAAATACATTATTAATATACATTATTACATACAAACATATTCCATATTTTACACACGATACATTATTAAAATATATTAACTGATTGCTGCCCTAATCCCTGGGTTAGGATAAGAGTCTGAGTCTTTTATTGAATAATTAATACCCTTTGTACCCCTTGAAACAATAAAATGATCTCTGTGGTATTAGTTTTGTTCTTAATATGTTTAGTTCCTAGCAATCATATACCTAAATGTATTCATAGCAGCTGAACATCCTTGTTCAAATCAATAATTTTAATAGAGGGGACAGACTGATGATTTTCTGATTTTATCATTCTTTCTACATTCTGAGACTAGCATTCTTCTGTGAAATAGAATTTTCCCTCATATTCTGTTACTCTAAGATATATTTATTACAAGAAAAGTTGGATAAATATTGAATTATCTTTAGTTACCCATTATCAAAGTAATAAGTCAATTTATAGGCCATCTCAAATGATGACTTATGAGTTCTCTTTTGACTTTCTCTTTTTTATCTTTATATATAGGCATGTGGATTTTATCAGGTTCACTAGATAATTTTTTCTTTTTTGGATGTTCTGATTGTTGTAACTTTGGGCAGTGGCTGGACTCCCTATTTTGACATATTTTTTAACTTAAATTTTACAGATAAAATTTCTTCCTCCAGGCTCTATCCTAGTCTTCAATGTATGCTTAATATTTTTTTGCCAATGTTCTTCTCTGTCATTAATTTAGGTAACACTGTTTCTTATATATCTGGGTTTTGTTGCATGTAAACAATTTTCTACCTTTTAATTGTCACTTCAATTCATGATCATATAAAGTATTTACCTCTGGCCTGCCACATCAGTAGTTTTTTGTCCATTATCTTTACAATTTTAAAAATTGTATTGCTATTGTTTCTTCTATTATCTTTGTCTTCACAGGGAAGTAGGCAGGACCAGGGCAGGATGGATTTCATATACTAAGTTGAAGAATTTAGCCTTTAACCTGAGGCAGTGAGAAGACACTGACCAGGCATAGGCAGGGGAGTATAATGGTCAGATCTCCTTTTTGGAATGACCACTCAGGCTGTAATACGGAGAATTGAACCAAGGTGAATAGGACTAGAGCCTGGAAAGCCAGTTAGGAAGCCTCCTAACCTGCAGTCTAACCAGGTAACCAGATCTAAGAAAGTAGAAGTGCAGATAGAAAGAAGTGGACAGATCAGAAAAGTGTCCAAACAGGTTTTGGTGATTATTTACACATAGAGGTCAAGGGAGAGGGAAGAGCCAAGGATGACCCCAGGTTTTTGGCTTGAGCAACTGCATGAGCAATGATGCATATTCATTGAGATGGAGAAAAATGGATGCAAATCCAGCTTGAGGGGGAGTATAGAATGATGCCTTTACAAATGCCAACATTCACCACAGCTCATTCTAATATAAGCAACTACCTTCCCATCAAATGCACTTTCCTACTCCAGGAGGTAATTACATATTCTTTCTACTTGAAATTGCTAACACTTCCTCAATCTTCTCTTTTTGGACAACTTCCTCATCCTCCCGGCTGATTCTACCAACCTACCTGTCCACACACACTGAATTCCATTCAGCTTCAGTGGAGGAAATGTGCCTGCTCCCCTTTATGACTTGCCTCTACTTGTGCCCTAAATCCTTCTTCTCCCCAAATTCTTAGGCTGTTTGCACTGGCAAGTACTTATTTTCTCTTTTGTATCATCTTTTTCTCCTTCTCTACATGTGATTTCCATATACAAGCTACCACCCATTTTTAAAGAAAAACTCTTGACCCCACAACCCCTCCAGCCAACATTGAATTTCTCAGCGCCCCTCATAGCTCTCCAGACTCATTGTCTGCACTGCTTATTCCTTTCTCATCTTCAGTTCTCTCCCCATTCTCTCCCGTAGTTCCTCTCGTGTCAGGTTTTTTTCCCCACCACTCCGCCAAAAGTGTTTTTAGCAGGTCACCAGTGAAGCACGTCCTATAAAAGTCAGTGGCTGCTTCTCTACACTCATTGTATTAGACTTCTCAGGAGCACTGGTCCAGCCTGCCAGGTCCTTTTTATTCATTCAACACATATTTATTGAGTGCTTACTATATGCCAGGCACAGTTCTAATCTTTGGGACACACCAATGAAGTAAAGAGACAAAGATCCCTTCCCTCTAGGAATTGATATTCTACCAGAGGGAGGCACTTAACAAGCAAAAACCAGTGGATAACTAAGTTGTGTGATATATTATAGTTAATAAGGGCTATGGAAAAAAGAAAACAGAAATCAGCGGTGATCTTGCAAAATTTCCTTTAACACACAATTATCACTAAAACACACCCTATGTGACAAAAGTATTTATTTTTTAAAGATTTTATTTATCTGTTTGTTTGTTTGTTTATTTGAGAGAGAGCTAGTGAAAGAGAGAATACAAGCAGGGGGAGGGGGTAGAGGAAGAAGCATACTCCCTGCTGAGCAGGGAGCCTGACGTGGGACTCAATCCTAGGACCCTGGGATCATGACCTGAGCTGAAGGCAGATGCTTAACCGACTGAGCCACCTGGGCACCCCGTGACAACATTATTTAATGTCAAATCATAGGCTATGTCTATATGTCCCCACATAATAAAAATGAATCACATTTTCATTTGCTATCCTACTTGAGTCCATATTTTTCTCCCTCCTACTTCTCTTGGATTTGATGTGAGGACACTGCAGGAAAGAAAAGGTAGAAACTCAGGAGAAGGGATAGTGAAGAGTTGATATTTCATGGCTTGTGATACTACGTATTGGGTTTTGGGCACAGGTAACAGAAATAGAAGTGACCAGACCTCTAGGGCATAAGCTAACTCATTTTTTCACTTCTTTTTAAAACTATGTCAAGTAACACTATTTTCTGGCAGTGGCAGGACTCAAAGAATGATAGCATGGTCAAGGAGTACAATTTTCGGGGTGCCTGGGTGGCGCAGTCATTAAGCGTCTGCCTTCGGCTCAGGGCGTGATCCCAGCGTTCTGGGATCGAGCCCCACATCGGGCTCCTCTGCTGGGAGCCTGCTTCCTCCTCTCCCACTCCCCCTGCTTGTGTTCCCTTTCTCACTGGCTGTCTCTCTCTCTGTCGAATAAATAAATAAAATCTTTAAAAAAAAAAGGAGTACAATTTTCTAGGGGTAATGCTTTTTGTTTTAAAGAAAATAGGAGGTGTTAAGCTGGTGGAGGAGTAGGGGGACCCTAAGCTTGTTTCATCCCTCGAACATAGCTAGATAAATATCAAATCATTCTGAACACCAAACAAATCAATCCGAGGACTGAGAGAATAAAACTGCAAGCCTATAAGTACAATCATGGAAAGTAGGAGCTATGGAGAGTTAATTTGGGGGAGATAAGAGCTGGAGGAGCTGCGGTGTGGAGGGAGCCTGCTTATGGAGACTACCATAAGGTATCCTAAGCAGCGGAACATAAAATCTGAAGTTTTAGAAGTCCATCACTGCCAGGTTGTGCCTGGCTCAGTGATGCTCTTATGGGGAAGGAGGGTAGAGACCCGGAAGCAGACAGTGTGGTCTGAGGATCCCCTGGTTCCCATGGGGAGAAATGGTTCCCCTGCTTGGAGTGCATTTGGGAGCAGTGACAAGGCCTGTCTGGGGACAAAAAGAATGGATGGCACCAATGTGCTGCACTATTCCCAGTCATAGTAGCGAGGATGCTGGCTGAGGGCAGTGAATCTTGGTGCTGCCTTTCTGCTCTGCTTTGCCATAAACTCTGAACCACTGGGAGGTTGTGCAACCACTTTCCTGCGACAGGCCAGCAAATGGCAAAAGTGCGGTAAGACCCTACCCCGAGGATCAGCACATGACCTCACCACATGAGTCCCTAAAATTTGGAGCTTAGAAACCCAGCCAAGCACCTGAGATAAAAGCAGGCTGACAGCTCAGACCCAGGGTGAAGGTGGGAACCTGATGGAAGCCAGAGACATGAGAGGGGAGGTTGTTTGCTCTTCTGCGAGGGCTTCCTGAAGATGGAAGATGCCAGCTTTCTTCTCCAGGCAGAGAAGTTGGAGCGACACCATTTTGCCTCCTGCCCATCAGCACTGACCTACTTCAGTGAGCTAAACAGCACCACCAAGTGCAGACCAGAACCACTTACATGAAGCCCCTCACTTAGACCAAGTCTGCTGATCATAGAGTGCTGCAGAGCTTCAGCTCTAGGGGAAATAGGATCTAGCTTCCTTTTTATTTTTATTTTTTAATTTTTAAAATTTTATTTTTTTTAACATATACATATCTATGTCTATATCTATCTTTACTTTTACTTTTTGGATCTAGCTTCTTTTAACAAGCAGACCAACACACTTAGGATCTAGCACCTTTTTTTTTTCCTTTTTTTTTTTCTGGACAAAATAACGAGATGGAGGAATTCACCCCAAAAGAAAGAATAGGAAGTAGAAGTAATGGCCAGGGATTTAATCAACACAGATATAAGTAAGATATCTGAACTTAATTTAAAACAACAATTATAAGGATACTGGCTGGGCTTGAAAAATGCATAGAAGACATTAGAGAATACTGTACTACAGATATAGAAGAACGAAAATCTAGTCAGGCTGAAATGAAAAATGCTGTAACCAAGATGCAAACCTGAATGGATGCCATAACAATGAGGATGGATGAAGAAGAGGAACAAATCAGTGATACAGAAAATAAAAATTATGGAGACTAACAAAGCTGGGAAGAGGAAGGAGAGAAAGGTATTGGATCACAAAGGTGGACTTAGGGAACTCGGAAACTTCTTAAAATGTGATAACATTTATACCATAGGAATCCCAGAAGATGAAGACAGAGAAAGGGGGGCAGAAGGCTTATTTGAGCAAATTATAGCTGAAAACTTCCCTAATCTGGGGAAGGACACAGAGCTCGAACTCCAAGAAGCACAGAGACCTACCATTAAATTCAACAAAAGCTGGTGATCACCAGGACATATCGTAGTCAAATTCACAAACTACGTAAACAAGGAAAGAATCCTGAGAGCAGCAAGGGGTAAAAAAAAAGTCCTTAACCTACAAGGGAAGACAGATCAGGTTTGCAGCGGATCTGTCCACAGAAACTTTGCAAGCCAGAAGAGAACATTGAGATATATTCAAAGTGCTGAATGGGAAAAATATGCACCCAAGAATACTTTATCCAGCAATGCTGTCATTCAGAATAAAAGGAGACATAAAGAGTTTCCCAGACAAACAAAAACTGAACAAGCCCTGCAAGAAATATTAAAGGAGACTCTTTGAATGGGGGAAAAAAGACCAAAAGCAACAAAGACTACAAAGGAACAGAGAACATCACCAGAACCACCAACTTTACAGGTAACACAGTGACACTAAATTCGTATCTATCAATATGCACCCTGAATGTAAATGGACTAAGTGGTCCAATCAAAAGACATAGGGTGGGGCACCTGGGTGACTCAGTCAGTTAAGCATCCAAATCTTGATTTTGGCTCAGGTTTTGACCTCAAGGTCATGGGATCAAGTCCCTCATTGGGCTCTGCATTCAGTGCAGCAGCTGCTTATCTCTCTCCCTCCCCCTCTGATCCTCCCTCTGCTCGCTCTCTCTCTCTCTCTCACACACACACTTAAATAAATAAATAAATAAATATCTTTAAAAAAAAAAAGAAAGGCATACTTTCCTTAAAAATGGAAGATTTTCATTTAAAAAAAGACATAAGGTATCAGATTGGATAAAAAGAGACCCATCTATGTGCTGCTTACAAGAGACTCATATTAGACCCAAAGACACCTGCAGAATGAAAGTGAAGGGATGGGAGCCATCTATCATGCTAATGGACATCCAAAGAAATCCAGAGTAGCCACACTTATATCAGACAAACTAGATTTTATAACAAGGACAGTAACAAGAGATGAGGAAGGGCATTATATCATAGTATAGGGGTCTATCCATCAAGGAGATCTAACAATTGTAAATATTTATGCTCCCTACTTGGGAGCACCCAAATACATAAAAAAAATAACATAAAGAAACTCATTGATAATAATACAATCATAGTAGGGGACTTTAACACCCCACTTACAATAATGGACAGATCATCTAAGCAGAAAATCAACAAGGAAACAATGCCTTTGAATGATACACTGACCAGATGGACTTAACAGATAAAGACAGAACATTTCATCCTAAAGCAGCAGAATACACATTCTTTTTGAGTGCACATGGGACATTCTCCAGAATAGATCACATACTAGGTCACAAATCAGGCCTCAACAAGAACAAAAAGATAGAGATCATACCATGCATATTTTCAGACCACAAGATTGAAACTTGAAGTCAACCACAAGAAAAAGGTGGAAAGAACTCAAATACACATAGGTTAAAAAACATCCTACTAAAGAATGAATAGGTTAATCTGGAAATTAAAGAAGAATTAAAGAAGTACATGGAAACAAGTAAAATGAAAACACAATGGTCCAAAACCTTCAGGATACAGCAAAGGCAGTCCTAAGAGGGAAGTATATTACAATACCGGCCTACCTCAAGAAGCAAGAAAAGTCTCAAATACAAAACCTAACCTTACACCTAAAGGAGAGAAGGAATGGCAAATGAAGCCTGAGGCCAGCAGAAGAAGAAAAATAATAAAGAGTAGAGCATAAATAAACGATATAGGAACAAATAAACAAACAAAAAGCCAAAACAGATTAAGGAAGTGAAGAGTTGGTTCTTTGAAAGAATTAATAAAATTGATAAACCCCTAGCCAGACTTATCACAAAGGAAAGTGAAAGGACCAAAATAAATAAAATCATGAATGAAAGAGGAGAGATCATAACCAACACCACAGAAAATTACAAATAATCATGAGAATATTATGAAAAAATATATGCCAACAAGATGGGCAATCTGGAAAAAATAGACAAATTCATAGAAACATACAAACTACCAAAACTGAAACTGGAAGAAATAGAAAATTTGATCAGACCCATAACCAGCAAAGAAATTGAGTCAGTAAGCAAAAATCTCCCAACAAACAAAAGTCCAGGGCCAGATGGCTTCCCAGGGGAATTCTATCAGACATTTAAAGAAGAGTTAATACCTATTCTTCTCAAATTGTTTCCAAAAAATAGAAATGGGAGGATAGTTTCCAAACTCCTCTATGAGGCTAGCATTACCTTAACTCCAAAACCAAACAAAGACCCCACTAAAAAGGAGAATTATAGGCCAATATCTCTGATGAACATGAATGTAAATATTCTCAACAAGATACTAGAAAATTTAATCCAGCTGTACATTAAAAGAATTATTCACCATGATCAAGTGGGATTTATACCTGGGCTCCAGGGGTGGTTCAGTATTCACAAATCAATTAACATGATACATCACATCAATAAAAGAAAGGATAAGAACTTTATGATCCACTCAATTGATTCAGAAAAGCATTTGACAAAATAGAGCATCAAGTCTTGCTAAAAAAAAAACAACAATAAAGTAGGGATAGATAGAACATATCGCAACATTATAAGGCCATATACAAAAGACCCACAGCTAATATCATCCTCAATGGGAAAAAACTGAGAGCTTTTCCTTTATGGTCAGGAACAAGACAGGGATGTCCACTTCGTTATTACTATTTAACATAACACTAGAAGTCTTCCCTCAGCAATTAGACAACAAAAGGAAATAAAAGGCATCCAAACTGGCAAGGAAGAAGTCAAACTTTCATTATTTGCAGATAACATGATACTCCATGTAGAAAACCCAAAAGGCTCCACCAAAAAACTTGCTAGAACGAATATATGAATTCAAAAAGTTGCAAGATATAAAATCAATGTACAAAAATCTGTTGCATTTCTATACACCGATAATGAAGCAACAGAAAAAGAAATCAAGGAATTCATCCCATTCACAATTGTACCAAAAACTGTAAGATACCTAGAAATAAACCTAACCAAAGAGGTAAAAGATCTGTACTCTGAAAACTATAGAATACTTATGAAGGAAATTTAAGAGGACACAAAGAAATGGTAAAACATTCCAGCTCATGTATTTGAAGAACAAATATTGTTAAAATGTCTATACTATCCAAAGCAATCTACACATTTAATACAATCCCTATCAAAGTACCACCAGCATTTTTCACAGAGCTAAAACAGAGCTAAAATGTGTATGGAACCACAAAAGACCCCAAATAGCCAAAGCAACCCTGAAAAAGAAAAGCAATGCTGGAGGCATCACAATTCCAGACATCAAGCTATATTACAAAGCTGTTGTCATCAAGACAGTATGGAGAAAAGCAAAAATGAACTATTGGGACTTCATCAAGATAAAAAGTTTCTGCACAACAATGGAAACAATCAACAAAACTAAAAGGCAGCCTTTGGAATGGGAGAAGATATTTGCAAATGACATATCTGATAAAGGGTTAGGATCCAAAATCTACAAAGAACTTAACAAATTCAACACCCAAAAAACAAATAATCCAGTTAAGAAATAGGCAGAAGACGTGAATAAATATTTTTCCAAAGAAGACATCCAGATTGCAGACAGACACATGAAAAGTTGCTCAACATCACTCACCATCAGGGGAATACAAATTCAAACTAGAGTGAGATATCACCTCCCACATGTCAGATCGGCTAAAATTAACAACACAGGAAACAACAGGTGTTGGCGAGGATGTGGAGAAAGGGTACCCCTCTTGCACTGTTGGTGGGAATGCAAACTGGTGCAGCCACTCTGGAAAACAGTATGATATTCCTCAAAAATTTAAAAATAAAATTACCCTATGGACCAGCAATTGCACTACTAGGTACTTATCCAAAAAATACAAAAATACTAATTCAAAGGAATACATGCACCCTATGTTTATAGAAGCATTATCTACAATAGTCAAACTATGGAAAGAGCCCCAAAGTCCATTGATTAATGAACAGATAATGAAGAGGTGGTGTACACACACATATACAAACACACACACAGGAATATTATTCAGCCATAAAAAAGAATGAAATTTTTAAAAAAGAATAAAATCTTGCCATTTGTAATGATGACATGGATAGATCTAGACGGTATAATGATAAGTGAAATTAGACAAAGACAAATACCATATGATTTCATGCATATGTGGAATTTAAGAAACAAACAAGCAAAGAGGGGGTAGACAGCGACAAACCAAGAAACAAACTCTTAACTATGGAGAGCAAACTGATGGTCACAGCGGGGGAGGGGTGAAATAGGTGACGGGCCTTAAGAAGTGCACTCTCTGTGATGAGCACTGCATGATATATGGAAGATGCTGAATCACTACATTGCACCTGAAACTAATATAACACCGTATGTTAACTAACTGGAATTTAAACAAAAACTTAAAAAAAAAAAAACCAAAGCAATCTGACTCTAGAACCCTTGCTCTTCGAACGGTACTCTGCTGCCTCAGTACGTATATGCCTTAAATTGTTGGGTGAATAAATAAATGGACTATAGATTTCTAGAAGTACAATTTCTGGATCTCAGAGCATGAACATTTTTAGGCCTTTAATGCATATTGCAATATAAGCTATTCAATATGCTTTTAAGTTTTTTAAAAAACAGTATAGAAAAATTTACAAATAATATAACAGTGAAAACAAAAAAATGCATAGAAGAAAAATTGAAAGAAACACATCAAGATGTTAAGAGTGGTCATTTTTTATGGACATATATTCATGGGTGACTTTTTTCTTCTAATTTTGGAAAAATTTCTGTAATGAGTTGTTACTTTATACAAACAACTGGAATAAATATAGCCTGATTTTTGTGTTATATGTACTTTTCTGCCCTATAGTTGGTTTTGTCCTTGGAAGCAAACCTTTCTAAGTAAAGAGAATTTTCATGACTATATTGGATTCTTTGTTCTCTATCAATCTTAAAAAGGAAATTAGAATCATAGACAATTGGCCTTCCTGACATTATTGGAGTAACTCATTTGATCTAACTCCTGGTGCTAATAAGCGGTTCTGATATTTGCCATCTAAGGACAAGAGAACTATTGTACTCCTACATCCGTTTGTAAAGCACTTTTTATTGACTCAGGTTTTGCAAAGACTTTATCAAATTGTTTCTCAAATAATCCTATGAAGTTGTAATAAGTCCCATCAAGCCTTGGATATACACACACCTACATGAAGGCAAATGTTATAATTTGACATATTAACCTACGTATTTTGTTGCCCAGTGCTTGCTCATAGTCCAGCCTTTTCCCTAGTTTTAGCAGCAGCTGGGGTGTGCTATTGACTGCCTCAGGGAAAAGACAACGGAACAGAACACAGGTGTCAGTGTTTGGCATAGGACTTTTGAAAGACTAGGCATAGAGGAGACCTAGGTCCGAAGAGATGAGGAAGAGCAAAGTTGTCCCACTTCTTCCCCAGCTGGGTCCACAGGCTGTAAAGTAGGGAAGGTGAAGTTCAAGAGAACAAGAGAGCTTAAATGTTAACACAGGAGTTTCCTAGGTCATGTGGGCTCTGCACCCCGGATCTCAGAGAGGTTTGAGGGATCTGAGAGAACAGAAAATGCATGCTTCACTTCTTGGGTAAAAACAGAGCAAGACTCACATGATATGGGAAGAGTGAGAATATTTCCAATGGGCACAAAAGTAATGATGACAAGGAAAGAAAGGTGACCAGATGTGATTAGTCCTTAAGTTCACTCTTTGTTCTGCCAACTCCAAGCTGCTATAAATTTTGGTTCTAGACTTTTCATTCAGTTCTTTTTTATAATTTCTATTTCTCTACTAAGATTCTGTACCTACCCACTCACAATTATCCTTAATTTTTTTAACCTGTCTCAAAATTGGCTTTTACTGACTGCATTTTGGATTTTTTTTCTTTAATTTTGTTTTCACCTTTAAGAGAGAGGGACTTCCTGGCAATGGTAGTATCAGAATTGGGTTAAGGGACGACAAAAATCTAATGTCAGAAGCAATCACTTGAAGTAGGGCAGGGCATCATCTCATTAGACATGGTGCAAAATACATGATGATTTCCAATCTTCAAATAAGGACAGTTGCAGAACTCTGACGGAAATATAAGGATATATCTCCAATCTTCTTCAGTCTCAAACAACTGGCCCACTTGTTAAATGGTAGAACTGGAAAGGATTTAAAACATTAGCATCTAACTCCCTGTTTTCTGCCAAGCAGAAAAGACAGTCTCCTCCAATGATTAAACTTTTTTTCTAAACGAAAAGCGTCTTCCTTGAATTTCCTAATGCAAAGGTAATACATATTTATAGAAAAATCAGCCAAAACAGACAGCCATAAAGAAGAAAGTACTACCTAGAGAAATTACTACTCACATTTGGCTGAACATCCTTCTAGATGCTGCTCTAAGCAAATATTTATGCATACAATTTTATATGAATGAAACAATATACATGCTTTTAACTCAATATGTGGTAAAGATTATTATCAAGAAATACAGATACATGTCATCCTTTTTAATGACTCTATATTCCCTTACATGGGTGTACCAAAATTTATTAAACCAATCCTCTATGGAAGGACATTTAGTTCTAGATTCTTGCAATAATGAACATTCTTCCTGCTGTGTGTGTCCCTGACAACTTTGTGTATTTGTCAGATTATGTCCCCTTGAGGCAGTACATTTCCAGAACATTATTTCTGGGCTGAAGCATATTCAAAATCTGTGATAATTAATAAACCATTCTTACCAGGAAAGTTATACCCACACTCACACTTCTACCAAGCCCCTTTCTCTCTCTCTTTGGTCATACTGGATACGCGTAATCTTTTCAAACTTTATCAATATGTCAGGAAAAAGTAACATCCAAATTATGTTGAGTGATTTGTCAATGAGCTCTAATGCAGTATCAAGGATGAGTATTGTGCCAAGTGCTCCTTTTTGCCCTTAAATGGACAGTGTGTGCAATATGCAGAGATCTGTAATGTAAATGAGATGGTCTTGCTTCCATACTGCTAGCTTTGCACTAAATTTGTATATCCTTGGGTAAGATACTCAACTTTTCCGTGCGTCAGTTTCATCAACTGCGAATGAAGGACTTGGAATGGGTGTTCTTGCACTTCGTTTCTGGCTGCAAGAACGGGGTCGTGGCAAACCCTCTGTGCACATCTGCAGCAGACACTGTCGGCTCACTAACCCAGTGCCACTCCCAGCCCTTTCTCCTGGCCTGCCTCTGCTCTGGAAGAAGCTGGAAATTTTCAATAGCCCCCCTTTCTCAGCCTCCTTTGGTGCTAGGGAGTGGCCATTTTACCAAATTCTGGCGAACGGGACATGAAGGGAAGGCTATCAGGGTACTTCTGGAAAACCAGCTTTTCTGATGAAAGAAACAGGCACAAGAGAGAGCAAGCTCACAGAGGCTGCCTCTTTCTCACCCTCTGCTTTCAGTGCAGACTTAATGCCCGGACTGTGGGGCAGTGTGGTAACTTTATACTGAGTCGACCCAGCTGAGCAGTATCTGTTCTTCAGAATCCTGCATGGTTTCAAGGTTAACATTAGCCACAAGAGAAGTGTTGCATGAGATTGAGAAGGCAACAGTGACGCAGCAGCCATGGTTTTCATGCTCTGAAGGACAATGCAGGGCTCCGGGCATGGTGATAACTCTAGTACATTGTCGCTGATCTGCCGGCTCGCCTCGCTGGTGTGAGGCAGGGCAGCACACAGAATCCAGCGGCCATCAGATCTCCTCCTTCAGCTTCTCTGCATCCTAAGCCAAGGGCATGTGTAGCCCCATGAAGGGTGGCAGCTTCTCCCACAGTATACCTGCATTATCAAGGTCAGAGGTAGTAAGAGACATACACAAATCCAGCCTGCCTTTGAAGATTCTAGTTGTTCATGAATTCCAGTTTATCCCTGTAGGTTCCAAGCCTGTACTTGCTTTTATCCACAACCAGTTTTCTACCCTGATCACCATTCTGTCTGACCTATGGTGACTTCAGGTTCAGTCAACACTAGAACCAAAGACAGCAAACAGCTTTGCATGGACTTCTCCAGGAGCTCCCACAATCATGTAGGGTCTAATGCATCACTTTCCAATAGAACTTCTGTGATGATTGAAGTGTTTTGTATATGAACTGCCCAATATGAAAGCCACTAATCATATGCATATGGCTACTGAGCACTTGAAATGTACCTAGTGCAACTGAGAAACTACATTGCTAATTTTAACTCATTTAAATTTAAATTGCCACATGTGGCTAGTGGCTACCATATTGAACAGCACAGGTCTAGTGCCTAATAATAAATCTCTCATTCTTCATCACTCACAACGGTTCTGTTTCTCTGGTTGCATCCTGACTGATACAGGGAGCGACTGGTGACTACATGGGGAAGAACACGCAGACAGAAAGCCAGCATGCTAGGGATGAAGGGCTAGAGAACAGAAAGAGACTGGGTCCTGGGAGACTCACCTGCCTGTGACTGCTGAACTTCTTATTTGAGAAAAATAGACTCCCTTTGAACTTGCCCTGTTGGAAGCCCCATCTCCATTCCAATCCCCAGGCCAGAATTATCAAGGTGAGCTAAAATATTCATGGAGAGCAAGCAGGTTGTGGTAAGATATGTTCTTAAGCAGCTAATTTTTTCTTTGTTCCACCATGATGGCTTTTACCCCTTGCCTGTTCCCTATGCAGGTCCTTCCATCTCCCAGTCCTTCCTCCTTCCCCAAGTGAATATGACCTTTCTTACAGAATATAATTACCCCCCTTTGTCTGTCAAACTGGATTTTGTTTGTTTAAACAGTTTTAAACACCGGCCCATTTTCAGGAGTCTGCAATTATGACAAGGGATGTGGTAGACAACCACTTTTGTCAGTTGTAGTTTCTAAAACTGGCCACTTACTAATAAGCTTTACCAGGAATGGGTCTTTCCAGATGTGCTCTGCACCCTTAACGTGAAAGAATTAATCCTGAAGCAGATTTTCTTTCAAGGCTGTGCTTGACTAGAGAACAATGTGCAATGATTTCAAGCTGTGTTCACAAACACAATTTTACACACAAGGAACATTTCTTTTCTTGCTTAAACAAGTGGTTATCCGTTATGGTGTTGACATAGGAAAAGGCGAAATGCTGGCCACCTAATCAAAGCAACAGTGCAACAGGCAGCTCAGCAGGGCGCGCGGTTTGGTTCCTCGGACAACCAGCCGAGCTTTTCACTTCCTCCTAATTTTGGTCCCGCCCTCTTAGTTTATCTTCCTGAGAATGTCAAAAGAATAAGAAAAAGAACATATTGGTCCTGCTGCAAGCGGTCTTTGGTGCCTGTTGTTCCCTTCTTACACACATCTCCCGGGACGGGGTCCTTCTCACTTTATTGTTTGGCGAGTCCCTTTGCTTTCCCGTTGCTGCCTTCTGTGAATTCTGCGCACACCCACAAGTGCCCGCACTCTCTCCCGGCCCTCTGCGGGGGCGAAGCGCCTCCTCGCCAAGGTCAGCGGCCGTGCGGCTCCCAGCACCCAACCCCGAGGGGACGGAGCCCGGGACACCGCTCCCGCCCAGCGCCGCGCGGGGCTGGCGCTCCGGCCCCCTCTTCTCGCCCTCCCGGCTGAGGGACTCGCGGTGCCCCGCGGGGTGTGACGCGCGTTCCACGTGTTGGAGCTGGCGGGCGCTAGTCCCGGGCGCCGTGACACGGCGTCCGAGGCCGTCCCCAGGCGGGTGCGGAAGCGGCGGCGGCTGCCCCCCGGGTGCGGGCTCCCGGCTGAGGTCGGTGCGGATCCGCCGAGCAGCCTCGCGCGCCGCCCGGATGCGGCGGCATAGTGGTGGCCTCTCCGAGAGCAAAGCGAGCCCTGGGGCCGAGCCTGCCCCGGGCGCGCTGGGGGCCGGAAGGGGGCTCTGGACTTGGGTCCCTCCCCCTTTCCTTCAGCTTCTCGGAGCACTCCTGCTCTCAGACCCTCCTCCTCCCCCAAGGGACCAGCCGGGAGAGGAGGGCGCCTCTCTCCTCCCCGCACTCCACCATGGGCAATACCTCCAGCGATTCGTCGTCGGAGAACTGCACGCTTTCGCAGTGGCTCCCCTCCGGGGAAAGCCCGGCCATCAGCTCGGTGATGTTCTCGGCCGGGGTAGTGGGGAACCTCATCGCGCTGGCGCTGCTGGCGCGCCGCTGGCGGGCGGACGCGGGCCGCAGCGCAGGACGCGGGAACTCTATCTCCCTGTTCCACGTGCTGGTGACAGAGCTGGTGTTCACCGACCTGCTTGGGACCTGCCTCATCAGCCCGGTGGTGCTGGCTTCCTACGCTCGGAACCAGACCCTGGTGGCACTGGCGCCCGAGGGCCGTGTGTGCACCTACTTCGCCTTCGCCATGACCTTCTTCAGCCTGGCCACGATGCTCATGCTCTTCGCCATGGCCCTGGAGCGCTACCTAGCCATCGGGCACCCCTACTTCTATCAGCGCTGGGTCACGCGCCGAGGCGGCTTGGCCGTGCTGCCCACCATCTACACGGTCTCTCTGCTCTTTTGCTCCCTGCCGTTGCGAGACCCCAGGCAGTACGTCCAGTACTGCCCCGGGACGTGGTGCTTCATCAAGCACGACAAGACCACGTACCTGCAGCTGTACGCCACCGTGCTGCTCTTCCTCATCCTCGCGGTGCTCGCCTGCAACTTCAGTGTCATCCTCAACCTCATCCGCATGCACCGTCGGAGCCGGAGAAGTCGCTGCGGACCGTCAGTGGGCAGCTGCCGGGACGGCCCTGGGATCCGCAGGAGAGGGGAAAGGGTGTCCATGGCAGAGGAGACGGACCACCTCATTCTCCTGGCTATTATGACCATCACCTTTGCGGTCTGCTCCTTGCCTTTCACGGTAAGTTAACTCATTTCGTTTCCACAGCCCCTCTCTGAGCAGCCTTCTCTTTCCCCTCTCGCTCCCACCCTTTCCATCACCATGCCTTTGCGATTTGTAGAACTAGGTTCTCATTCTTGAGGTCTAGAGCCTTCTCTCGCTTCTCACCTTTACCCCACTTCCTTCCTCCCCTAACCCTGGCGTTTTGTGGCTCCGTGTTAGCGTTTCTCACACCTAATACAGTCCCCCTGAAAGGGATTCTTGGTCCCCCGCTAAGCCCGCCCAGACCCCCAGCCTAGAGTTAAAAGAGGGGATATGTCCCTGTCCCTGTCTGCCTCTGCTAACCTGGTTTCATGCCTGAGGAGGATGCAGCCCCTTCCACCTGTGGATGGGTATTAGCTGCAACCTGTCTTCCCCGAGCTGCAGTTCACCTCTAGGTATTCCCCACCCACTAGTGCAAGTTCTCCATGCTTTGCCTTCTGTTTCTCCCAGCACAAAATGTGGTACCCAACATATGGCATTCTAGCTGCCACTGAGAATGGTCCCAGGTGAGAAGGGTCCCTGTTGATAAGTTCAGAGCATTAATTATGTGTCCTTAAATTTCAACTATTACAGAGTTTACAAGTTTCCCAATTTACATATTAGGAGCATAACTCTTTGTGGCCATGAAAAAAATCTGGACATTATATTATGTCCATAATGATAATTAAAGGAAAACATGGTTGCTTGGAAAAACCCCTTGCTAAACTCTTGCAATTCCTCTAAAGGAGGCATTTGTACCTTCTTACAAAATATCCTCTTCATATCATTATCAGAAATATCTACAGGTGTTCTTCAGCTTATAGTCATGCATTTGTTGAGCACAAAGCCACACACAGGATTGGCTGGTGCATCTCAGGGATGGGAGAGTTGGTACGCCCAGCAGGTGCCATGACCTAGCAGGCCAGAGGCTGCCCCAGGGAACTGAAGACAAGAGCCCAGGTTTGGGAATGGCTGCTGTCCTAGTTTGGGGCAAGATTAGCAGTTCTGTGATGCTGTGAGTTCGAGCTGCCCCAGGTGTAACACAGGTAGCAGAGCCCGGGATGGGTCTGAGCAGAGCCTGGGATGGGTCTCTTACTGGAAGCTGGGGACGAGGAGTTTTGGTAGCCCCACTTCCCACTCTTCAGAAGAACAAGACTGACCCTACAGGGAGTGAGCAATTGGCAGTGACTCCCTCCTGCCACAGTCTTGGAGAAAAGAAAGAGATAGACAGTGCCTACCATTAGTAGGTCTGAGCTGTAGAAACTGAAGAAGTAGCTTTATCTTACTTCCCACCTCCATCACTGCTGTCGATTATCTTCACATGCTCACCCTCCGGGGTGGGCAAGGACAGCCGTCCCCCGAAATGAACTGATTCACAGCTATGTTCTCTTCTCCCTGGTCCCCATTGTCCTCACACTCTTACCTTGTTCTCTGTCAGGGCAGAAGCTGGTCTAAATCCGTAAGTGACAGGAAGGTACCCCCTAATGAAATGAGGTAGCACTGTGGGACCCTGCCTCTTCCTTTCCACCCTGAACCAGGGAGTTTGTGCAGCAAGAAGGCTGTGATGTGGAAACCGGCATGGCTTCTATGCCCTTCTTTTGTTTTACGAGTAGAAAATTTAATGTCATATTAGAAGTTAAATCAACTTTTTGGGGTCAGGACAGAGATGCAGAACACGTATCTATGAGAGAAAAAGCATTTCCAGTTCCACTGAATAACTTAGAATCCAACTTCGAGGCCATAAACCCTTTCTGAGTTGGGCGGTGCTGGTCTTGGCCTGGTGAGAATTGGCAGGTCAGTTCTTGGAGTCTCATCTGTGATTTTCGAGTGTATATTTAAAAATACCCCTTACCCTCGCCACTTAAATAGCTTGGGAATGGGCTCCAAGGGCAACCACATGCTTATGAACAGGATTATTATTCCCTAAGCCCTTTAGAGGAACAGAACAGGAGGAAAAGGTCTCTCCTTTGATCATGACTAACCCATTGCATAAATATATTATAAAACGTAAAGGAAGTAATTTTCAAGAGGTTTCCCTGTTTTCAAGTAAATTTGCCTTTTATCATGAGAACTCAATCATTGCTAACTGTTGATTTTCAAGTCTTCCTGTGTATACATACACACACACACAAACACACACATATATTTATGAATATTTATTTCCCCCTTTATTTACTATTAAGCCAGGGGCAGCTCCAGAGTTGCCACATGGAAGAGGCTTAGAGCTAGAAGTCCAGTTAGAAGGAATGGGGAGTAGGAGGCTTGTTCTGAAGCTGTGTTTTTATTTAGATTGCCTGTCTATGGCTTGAGGACGCCAGATGAAGATTACGAGGGCCCTTTATGATAGTGGCATTGACACTCTCACTAGATATTATCCGGGTTTGCTTCTGCATGTATGCATGGCAAAGATTCCCAAAGAGTAGGGGAGAAACCTAGAGTGAACATAGTTAGAAAGCCAGACACGCTGATCCTTGCCTTGGGGCCAACATGACATGTTATCTAGATGAAGAATGGGTAGCTCACTAGGCCCCAAATAGATATTTGAACTGTACCTTGAATGGGAAGTATCAAGTTGTCTTTTAAGTAAGGAAATTTACATTGACTGTTGACTAATTTTACTTTGTCAATAGATTATTGGTATTTGTTAGAACCTTTCATTTACATAGCACTTTAAACCTTACGAAAAGCTGCAGTATCCTGATTTTGGTTATCTCGGGGAGGGTTTATCTGATGATTCCAAAGTCACAGTTACTGTTTGGTGCATACATCCTGGTATTTCAGAATGCTTGCCATGGGCCCTGGCAGGGAAGGGGGGCGGGGGGGCACTTTCCTCTCATGTCCTTTTAGTCTACTTGGCCCACACTAAAATTGTGGTCAGAAATGGCCTACACCAATCTCCCACACAAGGCAGGAATCATTCCACACGTCCTAACTGGAACACTGTTAGACAAGGCAAAGACTTGTGGTTGCCTTCGGAACTTCTGCTGTTCCTCCAACAGAACATATGCAGTCCAGTAGAAGTACAGTTGAGCCACATATGGAATTTTAAATGTTCTATTAGCCAAATGACAAAAAGTAAAAGGAAACAATAAAAATTAATCAATATGTTTTATTTAACCTGATATATCCAAAATATTATCACTTCAAAATGTAATCAATGTAAAGTGACTATTAATGAGCTATTCCAACTAATTGATTTCCTTGTTCCCAGAAAGTACTAGCAATCTACTCTATCTCTGTTTGTTTCTTCCTCAGGAAAACAGAGCTGTTTTCAATGTCCCTCAAAAGTAGGCCACACCACTGGCCCAGTAAAGAGGAGATTTCACAGCTGTGTACCCAGTGGGGCACCAGCCTTTTCCAGTGCTCTTGGAGTGAGGGAAGGAGGGGAGTGGGGAATTTAAGAAACCCGAAACTATTCATGTCAGTGTTGTCCCAGGGTGGGGACAGGTTAGAATTACTGCTTCCTCCAAGAACACCAGTCTAGGACTTCCAATGTTTGGAAGAGAAAACTATCAAAATGTAAAATACCCAGCACCCTGTAATGAAGCCAAGTTCAACTTTCAAATATCATTATTATCAGCATCAAAATGGCTAACATTTTGAGTGCTAATTTTTACATATACTAACCCATTACCTTCGCAACAACCTGTAAAATAGATAGTATTATTGTTCCTGTTTTACAGATGAGGCAAATAACACCCTGGGTCCCCCAGCTAGTAAACACTGGGATTCACAGCCAGACAGTTTAAAAATGCACAGAGCTTATCCTCTTAACCACAATACTATCAGAGAAAAAGTACTTCTTTCAGGGGTAACATGTGAAAAGATGAATCCAAGATTTCATAAAGGAGTGGTGAGGATGTTATAAATATCTGGATCACTTTGTCTCAATTCAAACTTGTTAGCTTTTTAAAAAAAATTTATTAGAGAGAGGGAAAGCACGCACACCCCAGTGGGCAGGGGGAGGGAAGCAGAGGGGGAAAGAATCCCAAGTGGACTTGGCGTTGAGCACGGAGCCCGAGGGTTGGGGGGGGATGTGATCCCACAACCCTGAGATCATGACCTGAGCCAAAACCAAGAGTCAACGCTCAACTGACTGAGCCACCCAGGTGCCCCCCAGCTTGTTCACTTTACAAATAAAATGGCAAAGACCTTTTTTTCCATGCCGATCAAAGGGCCTGAGCTGGAACCAAGTGTGCGGTTCCTTTTTTCTTCTCTAGTCCTATGAATTGAAAGGCTGAGACCGAGATTTAAGGAGATTGGCTAATATAAATGCTGGTCTAAATTAAGAAATAATCAGATTACCCCTCACATAAAATCTTCTGTTGGTATACATAAAACATTTCTTACGATAAAAAAAACAAACTATGTTGTGGTTAGGAAATGGCATTACTTTGGCTGCCCAATATGAAATCATGCATGGGACCAACAACATATTCCAAACTGTTTATGTACTAACGGGATAGTGTATAAATTAATGAATTCCTCCTTATGTCGATCAGCTGTTGCCATCATTTCACAGAGATAAATAGAAACTTTCTTCCTGAAATGGAACAGAACACAGAAAATATATCAGACCTCCATTCTTGCCTCCGATATTATTTGTGTTTTAATTTCCAACCCACGACAAGTTACTTGGTCACTACTTTGCCAATCGCCGTGGACAGCTGCTGGTCATTTTAAACTGCTTTCTACTTGCCATTAAAATATTTTATTCAGTTCTAAAATTTCAAAAGTGAACAATTGGCTCATTCTAAAATTGTCTTCATCTTAAAAAATTCTTCAGTGCTGTAATTTCTAGGCAAACCTGATTAGTGGAAATATGATTTTCAAAATACAGAACAAACTCAAGTAAACAGTACTGGAGTTTCCTGTTCATTCCTGGAACTCTTCATGTAAAATGTAACATGAATGGGGGTTGTAAAATTCATATGAAATTTGTTGATTATGTACATGCAAAATACCACAGTTCTAGTAGGGATAAAAGAGAAATTCAGACCCCTTTATGCATAACCACAGTGAATTTGCTTGTGTTAAGTTATATCCATGTATTACTGGAAATCCCTTTATCATGTCTGCATCACCAATTATATGCTTGGGATTGGTGAAATCATTTTAAGGCATGTGACCTTTTATGAGAATGTTCCTCTGTATGAGTGTTTTCATTTGACACCTTTTCCTTTGCCATTACAAAATTGTGGCTGTGAATAAAGACACAATTACACTCAGTTTTTAAAATTTAGATAGCAAGAACCATAGTTCTTTTCCCAAAAGAGAAGCTATGCATTATGTCTACACCATTGGTCAAATTGTTCTTCACTGCTATTTCAGATGATGAAGGCCAGGTCCTCAGTTTAAAGAAAAACAGCTTTTAGGGATGGTGTATTTCTTTTTTTGACATGTCAAGAGCCCATCACAGTATTAAGTTAAAACTAAAGGGGGCGCCTGGGTGGCTGAGTTGGTTAAGAGTCTGTCTTTGGCTCAGGTCATGATCTTGGGGTCCTGGGATCGAGTCCTGCATCAGGCTCCCCGCACAGCAGGGAGTTTGCGTCCCTCTCCCTCCACCCCCCTCCCGCTCATGCTCACTCCTTGCTCTCTCTCTCTCCCATAAATAAATAAAATCTTTTTTTCAAAAAAAAAAAAAAGGAACGGAATAAGATAGGATAGGATGAGATAGAACAGGATCAATAGGATAGGATAGAAATAGTGAGGAACTGATCTCCAGAGACATGGTGTTGAGGAAGACAAGTCTCTTTGCACCTAGAGGTTGAAGACCCAGTTAATCTGCAGCTTGGTCTGCTTGGTTTCCATTGGCTTCTCCTGTCCTCTATTTTGTAGCTTCTGACCACAAAACTCCATCCTTATCTTGAGCTCACATCCACTGTGCCTCAGTTTATATGACCAAGATACCAAGCTTCATTTTTCTCAGAATAATTTGCTGCCTAAAATTGCCCCCCCCCCAACAGAACACTAGACTGAAGTCTTCTGCAGCTAGGACATATGCGTGATGGGAAGGGCCAGGAATAGTGCATTTGGGGAAGGCCAAAATTTCCCGTGGACCAAGGTTCTTCCTACACTCCACGGACAGCAGTTGGATCACTTTGAAATCATTTGTAAAATCTTGTGTTCTGGGGAGTTTCCATAGTGCGCATCATTTTTTTCAAAGAATTAAGAACCATCACCCTGGAATATACAGGCCCAGAGCTCTAAACTTTAGCATTAACTCTCTTTGTGTCCAGCCCTGGGATCACCTGAAGCACAGGCAGGGAATGCTCTTTAATACTGGAGCCATAGCTGTGTCCCAGTCTTTCCTTCCCAAGGGACGGAGGCTCCTGTCCCCCCTATAAACCACCTGGGATTTGGGGAAAGGGATTTCTTTAAAGCATCATATATCTGGAAAATACTGTCCCTCCAAAAGTTTTGTGTTTAAAACAAATTTTTTTTGAAGTATAGTTGACACCAAAAATTTTTTTAAAGGGATTATTTAGGGGTGGTGCCTGGTTGGCTCAGTTGGTTAAGCGTCTGCCTTTGGTTCAGGTGGGATTGAGCCCCGCATCAGGCTCCTTGCTCAGCAGGAAGCCTGCTTCTCCATCACCCTCTGTTCCTTCCCCTGCTTATGCTCTCTCTCTCTCTCTGTCAAATAAATAAATAAAACTTAAAAAAAAAGGAGTGGCTTATATAAAGCCATAGCCAGGACACCCGAATGTCTTTCACAAGGCAGGTAAACATAATTGCTGCCTGCAATTTAACTGTGCAAAGTGTGAAGGAAAGAGGGGGCGCCCGGGTGGCTCAGTCCATTGAGCGTCAGACTCTTAAGAATGATAAATCACTGACCTCTACCTCTGAAGCTAATAATATATGTTAATTAATTGAATTTAAATAAAAATACTAGTGAAAAATATTTTTTAAATAAAATATTTTAGTAAACATCTATTTATACATATGTATAAATTATACATATGTAACACTATGCAGACATATCATGTAGATTACAAAAAAAAAGTGTGAAGGAAAGAAAAGCCCCAAAGAAAGATAAATAGATATAGACATGGTTTTTAAATCGATAAACAGGAACAGTCATACCCACAAACCTTTGTGACACCTTTACAAACAAGGCTCTTACGAAACCATAATCAGTTAGTGGCGAACTTCACGTGAGACTTTTCATCACAGGCCTTTCTGGTTTGTTTTTTTTTTAAGATTTTATTTATTTATTTACTTGAGAGAGAGAGAGAGCACAAGCAAGGGGAGCAGCAGAGGGAGAAGGAGAAGCAGACTCCTCACTGAGCAGCGAGCCCAAAGGGCATGATCCCAGGACAGCTCAATCCCAGAACTCCAGGATCATGACCTGAGCTGAAGGCAGACGCTTAACCGACTGAGCCACCCAGGTGTCCCACATCATAGGCTTTTTATGTAGAAGGTGGCAGAGTATGTAGTGGCTAAAAGGAAAGTTCTGGACCCACTGCTTGAGTGTGGCTCCGTGGCTTCCCTACTTACCTGGAGTGTGATTTGGGGCATGGTAACTAATCTTCTAGGCCCTGATTTCCTCCTTACTAAAACAGGAATAATAACATTTTGCAAGTTGGTGTAAGGATTAAACAGAATAAGACTTACAAATGCTTAGCCCTGTGCCTGGCACACATAGGTCTTCAGTAAATATTAACTGCTATCTCCCTAGGGTTCAACTTCCACAGGAAAATCATAT
The DNA here is from genome assembly GCF_002007445.2 of Ailuropoda melanoleuca. Taxonomy (NCBI): domain Eukaryota; kingdom Metazoa; phylum Chordata; class Mammalia; order Carnivora; family Ursidae; genus Ailuropoda; species Ailuropoda melanoleuca. Next base: position 27,301,566 of record NC_048237.1, read on the forward strand.
TGCATGTTAACGATCAGACACTGCATTCTGGAAGCTCACAATCATTTGTTTGACCAGGCCTAAGCGGGTCTTTTGTTTTTAAGTGTGGTAAATGAATAATTTTAAACTCTTTCAGGTGGGTGAACGTTCTAAAACAGAGGTTCTCAACCTTGGTTGCAGGTTAGAATCACCTCAGTTGATTTAAAACCCTTGATACCCATGTTACAGCCCTGATTAATTAAATTAGAGTCTGGTGGGGGGTGTGGGAGCAAGCCATCAGAGTCTCAACTTCCTCAGGTGATTTCAATGAACAACCAAATAAAGTTCTCATTTGCTCTAACATTCTGAAACCAAGACGGAGTTGCATTCACAGCAGGCAAGTAGCTCAGAACAGTCCCTGTCAGTGCCAAGATGAAGTTTTCCACGGTTGGCTGAAAGGATTCTTTGTATAGAAGGTGAATCTAAAGAACACTGATTTTCATCTGTACCACTTTGTAGGTATCAAAACAAGCTATATTCTTGGTGAAGCCCCGTAGAGAGAGCCTATCCTCTCTTGACTTTAGATTTTTCTCATAGCAAATTGATTCGTAGTGTATGCAAAAACATGTATAGATTTTGTCCGCCTGGGAAGCTGAATTCCAGAGTATCACTGAACGTTATTAACTTTTTGACCTACCAATTGTGTCAGCCTTTAATTAAAATCTAGGATTAGCAGGAGGCGGAGGGAAATGCGGAGTTATAGTTTAATGGGTACAGGATTTCAGTTTGGGGTGATGAAAAAAAGGTTCTGGAGATGGACGGTGGTGATGTAGTCTGTGTTCTTTTACCTGATGGCCAGTCAGGGGCAGCCACAAGAGGAGCACGGGGGAGGCTCAGGAAAATGAAGTTTAGCATACTCACAGGTCCTAGGAGCAGGAAACACTGCACAACACCAGGGCCACAAGGGAAATTAGTAGTGTCGGTCAGGAGGCAGAAGGAGCCGGAGCTGGACGACAGCCTGGGCCTCTGCAGAAGAATATTGCCTCCTGGGACATAGGAGGGGCCCGGGCTTGGTTCCTTTGCATATCAAAGGACTGCTTCAGGTGAGCCCTTGGCAGTCTCTTAAGAATGTAGCCCTGGGGGTGGGGAGGGGCAGTCTCTTCCCCGCTGGAAAGCTTTAAGATGTCAAAACATCTTGATACACAGAAAATAAAAAACGTAGATAGTACAGTTGCACAACAATATAAATGTGCTTAATGCCTCTGACAATACACTTGAAAATGTTTGCTAAAATGCTGGATCTCCAGCTCTGTATATTTTACAACTGAAAACAAACCCAGAGGGGCACCTGGCTGGCTCAGTCGGGGAAGCTGGGAAGCGCCCGCCCTCAGCTCAGGTCGTGATCCCGGGTCCTGGGATCGAAAGCCCTGCATTGGGCTCCCTGCTCAGCGGGGAGCCTGCTTCTCCCTCTGCCTGCAGCTCCCTCTGCTTGTGTGTGCGCGCTCTCTCTGTGAAATAAATAAATAAAATCTTTAAAAATAAATTAATTAATTAATTAAAATAAAAACAAACCCAGGATCCACAATATCAAAAACAGTGAATTCTAGGCAAAAAACAAGAACCAAAGGAAAAAAATGGGGAGGTAGGAGAAGACAAAACTTACATCAGGAACTCCAAGGGTCATTTTTCCCAGCATCAAAGAAGAAGTTGTCTTCTACAAAATCTTGGCCACCTTCTGAAATGCAAATTTTTAGCATTTCTAAAAATTACCCAGCATAGTAGATGAAAAGGAAAGGAAACAAATAGTACAGAATTGCTTCATCCTCTAAAACCATTTTTCACTTCTCATTGCTCTGTCACACTCTTAACGAGATCAGGAACTGTGATACCGTACAGGTCATTTGCCACTGAAAACCTGACTCATGTCCATGTGTGACACTGGAGCGCTGAGCCCTCGCTACCCCGGAGCCCAGGATGGCTGATAAATAGAGTGTCATCATATCCTTGGTGAAGCTCCATCATGAACTCCGCTACAGACCTCTTCTCCAGCAGAGTCAGTTGCGTGTGTAGTAACTAATGTACTTGGGTCTATCAGACTTCTGTGTGCTCTCATCCCGGACTTCTGAACTCCCAAATCTCTCCTTAGGTACACCGTGTAAGTACTGTATATTTCTCAGCCAAAATAGTTTGGCTGACAAGAAAATGATTGCCCCATTGTCCCACCTAACTTTCTTCTTCTCTGTATAATGAGGAAAATCCACCATCACTTCTTCTTTTTCCTTGCTCATGTGCCAAGTCTTTCCTCCATTCCGTAGTCCAAGATTCCCCGGCATAAACACCTATGGCTGCCAAACCTTCCTGCTCTGTCCTAACATAAGCAATCCAAAGATGACTACTCTTCTCCTTCCCTGCAATTTGCTTTGTATATCCAGTTGCCAGATACCTGCAGAATAAGTGCCAGGGGAAAAGGAAATAAGCCATTCCTTTTTCTGGCAAAGGAGTGTGGAGGAATGAAGTTGTATATAGCTCTCTAACTCACAGGTTCCCACTGGTAAGAAAGTCCCTAGAGCATTGTAAAGAACTGGTTTCCAAGACTGGGTATGAGGGGGGCCTGGGTGGCTCAGTCGGTTAAGCATCTGCTTTTGCCTCAGGTCATGATCTCGGGGTCCTGGGATCGAGCCCCGTGTCAGGCTCCCTGCTCAGTGAGGAGTCTGCTTCTCCTCTCCCGACTCCCACTCCTGGTCTTTCTCTCTCTTTCTCTCAAATAAACCTTTAACAAACAAACAAACAAACAAAAAAGGCTGGGTGTGATTTCCATTTGTTTCCTCTTTTCTGTAAGCTATGTGAAGTGTTTGATTTTTACTGAGCGTGTACTATTTTATTCCTTTCAATCCGACCAAAACGTTGCATTGATCCCAAAATATATAAGGAATCAGAATAGAACTGGTATACCCATTTGAAAACATCAGTCAGGGTGAAAGATGTGTCAGGTTTCCATTATTTAGGACGTTGTTCTAAAGGCCTTTGTTCTAATATAGGCTATCTGAATGTTGCCCATGGTTGAGCTCTTTACTGGTGTCAGAGAAGTTGGAATTTATGTCCTAACTTCGCCAACTAAGCAGCCCTGGGAGCTTGGGCACGTCACCTGACTCCTCTGCATGTCGGTGCCCTCACTGGTAATCTGGAGATATGGACAACATTGTGGGGAACTTACTGAGCAAGCACTGTTCTAAACAGCATACACATACTACTTCCTGTCATCCTCCCGACAAACCTAAGAAGTAGTATTGCTATCATTATCACCCATTTTAAAGATGTAGAAACTGAGGCACAAAGAGGTTCGTTTTTTTCCTGTGTTTCCAAAGCCGTATAATATATATGGAGCCAGGAGTGAAACCCAGGCAGTCGTGTGTCCGGAACCCAGGCTCTAGATATCTTTTCTCACTCAATTGTGATAATTAAATCAGATTTAATATTTGGATGTAAATGTAACATATTGTTTTTACCTTTCCTGAAGTTCACTTCCTCATCTGTCAAAAGGAGACAACACTTACATTTCAGAGTGTTTGTCAGGAATAAACTTATGGAAGAAGACTGAGATTTCACTACCCACCTGTCACCACCCCTGGCACGTAAAAAAAACACATTTTGCTCTTAAATCTTAAGAAATTGCACCTGCTCTAAGTCTGTCCACTGCTACAATATACAACTGATATCATTTTTCCTTTTTGCTTCTCACAGATTTTTGCATATATGAATGAAACCTCTTCCCGAAGAGAAAATTGGGACCTCCAAGCTCTTAGATTTTTATCAATCAATTCAATAATTGACCCTTGGATCTTTGCCATCCTTAGGCCTCCTGTTCTGAGACTAATGCGTTCAGTCCTCTGTTGTCGGGTTTCATTAAGAACACAAGACGCAGCACAGACTTCCTGTTCTATACAGTCAAATGCCAGTAAATAGATTGACCTTTGTCGACAGTAGTTAAGAAGTGCTTCGTTAGCCAGCATCTGAAAGATCATTTTGAAATGGCTCCTTGGAGAAATGAAAAAGTAAGTTTACAAACCCAGTGATGCTACCCTAAAACAGAGTGTACAAACATTTCAGCAGAGGTTGGGGCTACAGAGGTGCCGACAAGGACTTCATGGAAGGTGTTGGAAGGATCTATAAAACCTACCCTCAATGTGCAAGTCAATGAGGTTGGTCTTTGGAGGAAAAACCAACTGCTTTTAGGATCCAGTTGCCTTTTGATTGAAGCTTTCCTGTTGAGTGAGAAAGCATGTGGTTTTGTAACTTGTTTAAAACCCTGAATAGTTACTGTGTTTTTTGTTTTAATCTTCTGTGCTACTGCCTCATAAACATGCAGTGTGCAGTCAGACCAGATGAAACTTCGCGTGTCTCCTCTAGGAAGGCGCTGTGTGGAAGCGACTAGGACTGGTATCTTGTGATTGCTTAACAAACCCTTTGTTTGGCGGATGAATTTGGAAATCACAGGCACTTTGTACCGTCCTATTTGTGTGTGTGGGAGGTCTCTCCGGTCACCATGGTATTATGCGTGGAAGAGTAGACTCAGCTGGTTAACGTGACCTTTCCACTAGTCCTGTAGAAGCTGTGTGTCAAAGTATTAGGTTATTTATTTTATAAGGTCCATTGTGCTAAGAGTAATCAAGAACCCTTTCGGAATTTTCCTCTCAAGAAGAAATAATAGGCTATTAAGAGAGTTTTTAATTCTGATTAATACTCTTCATTCTGTTTCCAGGGAGGGGAACTGTGGCTGTGTCTGAGGCCAAATATTAGAATTAAAAACTGAAAAATCTGGTCAATTCTTAATAAACCCTGAAGCTCTTCTATGGCTCATGTGGAGGCTGTGACTAACATCTACTTGATAAGAGGACTGTGTTGTAGCAAAACTCATGCATCTACATTTTTATCCAGGAAACATGGTTTGACTCATACTATATAGGAAATCAGGCAACAGTGAGTCATAACTTAATATGTTTCTAAATCTAGACGTTTGCCGTGGTATAAACCTAGGATCAAAATATTTCAGCGAATTTGTACCATTTAATCATCTCAACTACTGCGTATACTCATCTGAGATGCTATGAAGATAAACTATGAGACAAAAATTTGAAAATGGAGTAGTATTTGATGAAGTCCCCCAAATAACAGTTCTAGAGTAGGTATAATATATATATATATTTTTTATTTATTGAACAGAGATAGAGATAGCCAGTGAGAGAGGGAACACAAGCAGGGGGAGTGGGAGAGGAAGAAGCAGGCTCATAGCGGAGGAGCCTGCTGTAGGGCTCGATCCCATAACGCCGGGATCACGCCCTGAGCCGAAGGCAGACGCTTAACCACTGTGCCACCCAGGTGCCCCAGTATAATATTTTTAATAAGATAAAAGTGCAAAAATTATATTTACTTTTGCAGGCAGGTTTTTAAAGTGTGGTTGCGTTATAATTTAGATATTAAAATAGTCAGTATAGTTCTTGGTATTGGAGGATTTTTTCCTTACAGAATGATCTTCAGAATAGTAGAACCATCTTATTTATTTATTTATTTATTTTGTAGTGAGTGTTATTACAGTATAGCTATCATAAAAAATGAGAAAGGGATGTTAGTTTTTTCCAAAGTCTCATTGAATTGCTTACGTAAAACCATTTCCTATAAGTAGTTATCAAACTAGGTAATCACTTAAAGTGATTCCAAACCAATCTAGCATCAGACACAATCTATGTCAAATCAGCTCTTATTTTTAAAAGAATAAATAAATGGTTTGCTTTTCTACTAATTTAAACAAACCAGGCAAAATTTAACTTAACTGAAATCTGGACATGTAAATAAATCTTCCCTGCACACAAGTATTCTAAAGTTAAGAAATTGTTCTAAATAGGACTAATTACACTCAAGGGTAATCCCTAAACATAAAATTCTGAAGTTACTTTGAATCTAGAAGATTGATTTCTTTTATCAGATGCTGTTTTTTCCTCTAAATGAAAATATTAACTACAATCCTTCACTCCATCTCACCACCCCCCAAAATTCTGGAATAATGCCTGAGATCTTTTAAAAAAAGAAAAGGCACACTTGGATATACTATCACTAGTGCAAACACAATGATTCACTCTGGGGGCCCAATATAGAAGAGTTTAAGCCATTTATGTAAGAACTGGTAGATTTCTAGAGCTTTGTTTCCTAATGTACGCCTGTCCTTGCACTGCGTTAGATGGCTAAACCCTGTTTTTTCATCTGCATATACATAGAAGGAACTGAATGTAAAAATCCTATGTGATAGTCAATCACCTATTATTAATGGCAATTTAAAGGTAACAGAAAAAATTACTTAGAATATGTATGTAAATATTTCCTTTCTAAAAATACCTTCACATCAGACATACCTGTTTACACTTACTCATTTTCAAATTAAATAAAAACAGAGAGCTTAACCTGGTATGTTAGAAAACTGAACTGTGTTCCCCCCGCCCATACCAATTTTATTAATTGTCCCCGACAGTGGGATGAAAAGGGAGAAACTATAGTGGATTTTCACCTCAGACTGCCAGCCCTAACTTTAGGTGTCCAGGAATTGAATGGGCCAAAGTAGTCGGCCCTGAGCCAAATTGTTCCCAGTTCCCTCTGGCCTCAGGTCATCCAAGAGGGAACTGGGAAATTCTGGTACTAAAGTGTGGCCTTGAATCTCCAAAGATCTGATAGACGCTATAGAAAGCCTCCAAGAGACCTGAATCTCAAAGTGGTTTGGATCCGTGTCAACCCAGAGCCAACGTTCTAGAAACAGTGCCAACCCAAAACCACCATTTTGGCAGAGGCTGTGAGCCCCTCGCAGCGGGCAGGGAAAATCCAGTCTGAATCACAACATTCTCAGTGTAATTCAGTTACATTTTTTCATCCCTGTCTGCTCATGCCAGTGCACTTTGAAAGGGTTGTCCTAATGTTCATGTGATGTCAGCTCTGATTAGAATCAAGAAAAAAACCTATATGCTCAGGTTTAAAATTTGATGACATTGAAAGACGGGAAGACAATTAGCTTGCACTCATGTAAAGGTTTGTTTATTTCATTTAGCCAAAACTCATGGTTGTCTGAATTTAGGAAGAGCCCCCACTTGGGCCATTTACAGACGGAGAAGCAGTCTTCTCTGCAAATGAGAAGTTTCTATGTGTGGGCGGACAACGCCTACTCATGCAGGTGGTGTTGCAACTTAAGTATTTGATGATGATCTTCTGCCCCTTCACACACTTAACTTCATTGGATTTCCTCCCTGAGGACACATTTATAACATACCTCCAATCACCTTATGGCATTATAATTGATTTAATTCACAAAGCATTTTTATTATCGTAAATGCACACTATGGAAATAAATATTATTTTAGCAAGTCACAAAAGCTCTAGTCTATACCGGGGACCAAGGACATGTACTGGGCATTAATTTTTATTTCAGAAAGTTACTTTTTTGGGGGGTAGCTTTTACAATTCTTTTAATTGTTAAGTAGATTTTCTTGGATTATATTTTTTTATTCCCTATAAAATGAATGTACTATTAAAGTCCAGTTCAGGTGGTTTAATTCTATGATCCGAGTGTTTCATTTTAAAATCTGCCACGAGTCAAATCAGTGACGTTTCCAGCAAAAAAGAGATGGCGTGCTCCAAGGGATAACTGAGGACTGTTGAATGAGAGAAATATTTCAGATTTAAGGGAATCAACAAGGGATGGTGAGACATCCCTCACAAGCTCTTCCCCTCCTTGCCTGAAGGGACAAGGAAGGAGCCGTCACCCAACTGGAACTGTAGCCTTAAGTAGGGAAGTAAGTACAATTGACACAAAACCACAGGGAGGGAACAAGGGGACTACTTTCCTGGGAGATCTCTCCTCCTACTTTCTACTCTTCTGCCTGTTTCTCCCATTGGTGAAACCCAACTGTAATTCACAGAGTCAGGGGAGCCTGGGTAAAGCAGTCCATGAAGGCCTTACTACAGGGAAAGAGTAGATTGAGAGAGGAAGTGGAGTATATCCAGCACCAACACAAAAATTGAAACCACAAAGTGATCAGCCTCTCTTCCTGCCTTCTATTCCAAATATCCTCTAACAAGCTCGGGGAATAGGAATCGGCCCCATCTGTAGGAAAGGAGGTAAAATACTATAGATTCCTTCATTAAAATATTGGTCCTAATCCCTGCTTTCCTGTGGCTTGGCATTTACTTTTATCTAACTTTGGAAGCATATGATTTTATATAATTGGAGAAAGAGAAGGGGAATCAGACCAAAACATCTTTGTTTCCCCCGCCCATAGCAGTATAGCTCTCTCTAGGCAGAACAAAGAGAGAGAACCGTGTATGCTGGTCTAGAAATGAAATGGAGCCTCATTTTTAAGAAAGACCACTAGAATGAGAAAAATCTAGAAAAAACTCACTTAGGGGCACCTGGGTGCCTCAGTCTGTTAGGCACCCAACTCTTGGTTTTGGCTCAGGTCATGATCTCATGGGTTGTTGGATCAAGCCCCTTGTCAGGCTCCATGCTCAGTGGGGTGTCTGCTTGAGGATTCTCTCCCTCTGCCCCTCCACCCACTTGTGCTGTCTCTCTCTTATAAATAAATAAATCTTTAAAAAAAGAGAGAGAAAAGAAAAACCTCACTTAACAATGCAGGGCAGGTTGTTCCCAAATTTAACATAGCAGGGATGGGTCTACACAGCCATGGTAAAGAGAAAGTATATGTAGCAATTCAGCAATTCTGCATAATTTTGAATGGTGACACAAGTACAAGGAAAAAGTAAATTTTAACAAAATGGAAAAAGAAAAAATTTGACTCCCAAGCCATCTGTCAAAGTTACCCTTTCTCCTATCACAGGATCTGTCTCCACTCACCTCCTTTCATCCCCTTCCACAGCACACCTTTCCTAGCACAAACTGTCCCCTCTCTGGCCACCAATGGGTCCTGTGTTATCTCTGATGCATACACTCAACCTTTGTCCTTTCAGCAAACTAGCTTTATTCAGGGGCTCTTAAAGATTTGCCGGACTGCTGAGGCTTTTTCAGGCAAGTTATTTAACCTCTCTGACTCTTACTTTCCTTATCCGTAATAGAAGGATAATAAAATTACTTACCTCTTCAATTATTTTGAAGCTCAAATGAGGAAGTACATGCAGGACATTCAACACAGTGCCTGGACATGGTAAATGCAAATAAGGCTAAGGATTAGTATCATCCTAAAAGTCCTGTTCAGTGGCCCCTCTGACCTCTTCACACATGTCTGGCTCGGAGGGCTCATTCCTGGCAGGGGTCATGGTGCTAGGGGTCACGGGTATCTATTTGTTGACTCTGGGTAACTGTCAAGAATAATGAGGATAATAAGCGTGTCAGACAAGTTTGTATTTCAGAGAATGCAATGTAGATTGGCACCCATGGGACAGTGTAGAGGAATGTGTAAGCATAAAAGAGCGGAGAGCAAGAGACACAGAAGGACAACAGGACACATAGCATGGCTCCTGTCCCCTCAACAGAGCCAAGTAGGGCAGCTTGGAGGGGACAGTACCTGAAACGTTATTCGAACAGGATATGTTATGTGTTGGGAAACACTCTCTAGCACAAAGTTGAAACTGAGGGACACATGGGTGGCTCAGTCGGTTAAGGGTCTGACTCTTGATTTCATCTCAGGGTTATCAGATCAAGCCCGTGTCAAGCCCTGCATGGGCCTCTGAGCTCAGCAGGGAATCTGTTTGGGATTCTCTCTCTCCCTCTCTCTTTGCCCCTCCCCCTGCTCATACATGCTCTCTCTCTCTCAAATAAATAACTGAACCTGAGCAGATTTCATTTACACATCATCTTCTAAAGCTCCCCAGACTAAATCCAACCCATGTGCCACAGACGACCTTTCATATTCCTGAGAACAGCTCCCAGGACTTGCCCAGGCAAATATTTCTGATTACTTCAGCTGTCATTTATGTGGCCCCTCACCATTTTGGCATCTCCCCCAGATCTTATCCGAGTTATCCATGTCCATCTTAATATGCTGGGTCAGAATCAAACACGAACACAAAATTCCAAACCAGTCTTATCAGCAACAAGGGCTGAAACATCAGTTGCTGGCTTGATCTGAACATTATCTTCTCAATAATGAACCTGAGTATTACGAGTCTTACTAACAACTAGGTCACACCTTTATAACCTTCAACAAATAAAAGCAGGTCAGCGCTCCACTTTGCATAGAGGAAAACAGTGCAGGGGTGAAGGGAGTTGTTTACTAAGGACACTCTCCTGAGATCCCCCTTATCATTATAGTGCCGATCTTGCCACCTGACATCACACAGTCATTTGGTTTCTCATTACTCACTTGCCTATAAATTCTTGGATTGGTTCTGTAGACTAGGAATCACGAGCTTTGAACTTATCAGCTGAAACTTGTCTTTTGTGTTAAAAACTTGGTCCTTGAGCTGATGTGGAATTAGATGCCTGTGCTGGGGCCCAGAGAATAATCTCTTTCCTTGAAAATGGAACTCACTACTTTTAGTCATCAAATGATATTTTTGCCAGAATTAACTGACCAATACTCATCTCAGTCCTAAGAGTATGCATGATACGTCATAAATTAAACACTTCAAAATTCAACAGCCGCACAATGAAACCTTTGAAGACAGTTGAGACTATCTTCCAGCTTGTAGAAAGTTTCTTAACATATCCGCATTGTGAAGAGCCCAGAGGAACAAGCCAAAAAGCCTTAGGCTTTTGAAAATTCAACATTAACTTTCCATGTTTTTAAAAATACCTGACCTCATGTTACTCATAAAATGAAAGACACAATAACCACATCTCAGTGGGCTGCACACTTCTTTGACCTGTAAAATAAATACTTCTGGTTTAAGTATGCATTCCAACAAAAGAACAGCCCTTAACTATAAACTAGAGATCTTTATTCTCTTTACTACCTGTTATGGTGACTGGGAAGTCAGACGCCCACTTCTAAGACGAAACAGATGTTCACATCTGTCCATGAAATGCTAGTTTGGAAAACTAAGGAAGGTGGAGAGTCAGAGTCCTGTCCTCCTTCTGCGAATTTCTTCTGTGTTCTCAATTAAGTTATAGTGAACCACAATGGTTGCAAAGATAGATTAAGTGAGGAAACACAATTATTCTTCGTTATCAGTGTTGATAGCTTTTTTAAATGCCTTGTCTTTAGTTGACCTACCTGACCAAGTTAAAATACTACTTTTTGGAATCCTTTATACTAGGAATTTGTGATTAAGATATAAATCACATGGAGAAAAAAAAAAACCCTGATAGCTTTATATGTAAACCAACAGTCAGAATGGTAAAGCTGGGATTGGAATGCGGACGTCAGATTGGTGACTTGATGTGTCCCCATTCCCTAGGCCCCCTCTCCCTCCTCTCTCCCCTACTCCTGACTCTGGCCCCCAGACCAACGTGCTATGCCTGGTGCACACCAGCAAGTTCCCATCTCAGGTCACTTCCCTGGCTGCTGTCTCTACCTGGAATAAATGCTCTTCTCCCAGACAGCTCACTTCTTCACTTCCTCATCTTCAAAATTTTACTCCAGTGACAGCTTCTCAGTGAGGCCTTCATTGACTATCCTTCCTAAAATTACACACACCCCCATTCCTAATTCCCTTTACCCTAGTCCATCCTTTTCCAGTATGAGTGACCTTAAACATACCTCAAGGTTGACATATTTATAACATTCATGGTCTGTCTCCTTGCACTAGATTGTGAGTTCCGGGAGGGAGAGACTGTTGTGTCTTTTGTTTTGATGCCCAATGTTTTAGTATCTTCCAGTCCATTGAGAGGGGCAGCCTTGCATGGGTTATCAGAGCCCAAGAGGAATGAGGAGACAACCCACACAGGGGGTGAACTGGTGTAAGGGCTCAGAACCTGCGTGGGAGAGTAGGGCATCCTTGCAAGGGATGTTGCAAGCCCTGCAACAGGGTTTAGAAGCTTGATCAGGATGAGAAGGGCACGCATTTGGCAGGGTGGGCATCTGGTACGGGCTGTCAGAACCCAAGCAGAGTAAGGATAGGTGTCCAAGTAGGGGAGTCAGGGGCTCAGACCTGGGGCAGATTGAACAGAAAGACAGAGATGTGGGGAAAAGGCTCATGGTGGGCATGGGAGACTAGTTACAAATGGATTTACCAAAAAAGCAAATATATTAAGAATAATGGAAACCAGGTCTGTCACTGTTAGAGAAATATAAAAAGAGAGAATAGTAGAACGAATGCTGTAGTATTGGATTGGAATTGAGGGTATTGGTATTAACTCCTACTTTTCAATTTATACAGATAAATACAGAAATAAATACATATGTAAGTATGTGTGTGTGTTTTCTGGTTTTGTCTGCTGAGACTGAGATTAGCAACTGCATTTCCCAGCCAATAGCAATAAGCACATCTACCACACAGATCCTGAGCTCTAAATGCCATTTTCCTCTAAAATGAGCCAGGGCTCCTTGGAGAAATATTTGACCCCAGGCCAAGGGCAGAAAAAGTGTAAGACAAACCAGGAACATCTGATTGTGCAAGAAAATTAGTGTTCAAGGAAAGGGAGCCATAAACAGGATATTTATATGGTCTCAGAGTGCTCCTGACAAAATAACGATTAATTACTAAAGGGAAAGAGTAACTTTACAGTGAGAAATGCTAACAGACCCTAATTTAACCAGGGGATCCGAGTAAATAAACATCCTTAGTAATGGACCCATTTGCACTGTGAACTGAAAGATGGGACGCAGGAAGGACACGGTGTCACTTCTGTGGTATTTCTCCCTGTCAAAACTTCGTAACCTGAACCTGATCATGAGGAAACACCAGACTAACCCAAACTGAAGAATATTCTACCAAATGCCTGGCCTGTTAATCTTCAAAAAGAGTCAAGGTCATGAGAATGAAGAGAAGAGTTGAGGAACCGTTCCAGACTGAAGGAAACCAAACGGATAGGACAACTAATGGCAGGGCATGGTTTTGAACTAGACCCCATCGCTATGAAGGATCCTGGGGCAACTAGCACAATTTACATGGGTTTTGAAGAACCGATGGTAGGAGACAGCAGTGTTAACTTCTCGATTTGGGTTATTATATTGTGTCATGCACCAGAATGTCTTTAGAGATACTCTGATGCATTCCTGGATGAGGATGCATTACGTCTGAAACCTTATCACAAATAATTCAAGGAAAAAAGTTACAAAGTTCCCATGAGTTAATGATGATTTCAACATTATAATTTTTTTTTAATGAAACGGCAGGCACAGTCCCTGCAAAAGAAACAAAAAATTTCATGATTTTTGTACATAGGGAAAAATTAACAAGGTAAATTAGAATCAGAATCTAATTTCTATCACTCTGATTGTTTTCCTCACATATTTTGTTTTTGAGCTGTGAATGACTATCTATGAAATGAAAACCAAAACCAAATATTAATGATGGATATCTTATTGGCAGGAGAAGAGCTGTTATCTTAATCTTTCCAACCATTCACCACCAAGTCAGGCCAAGCATCAATATGATACTAATGGTTTGGCTTAAAGAATTTATACACCTATCATCACATTCCCATTACGGAAAAGGAGACCAAACACATTTACGACTATGAGCTGTCATTTGAATTTACATGAGTTATTTTTGGGGGAAGTGCAGCTATCTCAGCATCCATTTAATTTTAGACATCGTAAGAGAAAATGATTCTGCCCAAAAGAAAACACAGTTTATCCACCAGAGGTCCAGCCCCACGCTATGATTATTTGAGTTTGGGGACTTCCTCCACTTCCACAGAATCATCAGTTCAGGGGCGCCTGGGTGGCACAGCGGTTAAGCGTCTGCCTTCGGCTCAGGGCGTGATCCCGGCTTTATGGGATCGAGCCCCACATCAGGCTCTTCTGCTATGAGCCTGCTTCTTCCTCTCCCACTCCCCCTGCTTGTGTTCCCTCTCTCGCTGGCTGTCTCTATCTCTGTCGAATAAATAAATAAAATCTTTAAAAAAAAAAAAAAAGAACCATCAGTTCATTCTTAACTATAAAATAGCCCTACTTCAACCTTCTTATTTCTCAGTTCGACCCGGACTGATACAATAAGGTTTTGAATCTTACAAATGAGGATTATTCTCCAATAAAAGTACTGCATCATTCTGTTTAGCACTCACATCCTCCCCAGCCCATCCTTCACGCTGCTCTCGGCGGCATTACCCTTGGAAGCAGACCAGCGCTGTGGTTGGTATAAAGTTTGGACTCTGAAGTTGGACAGACCTCATTTCAAATCTAACAGTTGGCATTTACTGTATAATCTTGAGCAAGTTAACTTAGATTTTCTAAGCCCCTTCTGTCACCTTATCATGAGGACAGTACTTGCCCTCCTCACGTGCTTTTAAAAAATGACAGTTGCTGTTACCATCATTGATTTTTTTTTAATGAAAATGTCATCATATTATTAAGATCCTATATTGCTAGTGTATTGATTTCCAGCCCTCTGATGATCAAAACTGTTTTATCATACAGCCACTACACCTAGACCACCAGCACCATCAGCACCACCAACACAGACATCATCATACTGGTGTCAATCTAATGACATGTTACCAACACATCTGAGGTTGACCGGGGACACTGAGGAGTCTGGTGAAGTCACAGATGATGCAACTGATCGAATCTGCATCTGTGTTCACAGCAAGGAGTCACCCAAGAAGTAGTGCCTTGAGCCACTGCCCCACCTATCTCCATGCCACACAGACAGTGGGAGGCATTCGTGCATGTCTTGTCCCCAGACAGTCTCATTGCTTGTCCTCTCATTTTGTTCTTGGCTCTGCTCAAATGTCACTTCCGCAGAGAAATCTTCCTTGATTAATATAAAATGACTCTATAAAATGTCCCCGTCACTCTCTTTCCTTTTCCCCTCAGTCTGTTTATTTTTCTTTATAACCTTTATCACCCAATTATACCGGGCGTTATCGTTGGGTGTGGGGAAGGGCATGTGGGTGCGCATCTGTGCAGAGGCTTATTGTCTTTCTCTCCGAGTGGAAGGAAAATCTCCATAATGGCAGGGTTTTCGCCTTTTTTGTTTGCCGTCAGAACAATATCTCATATGATAGGTGTTCAATAAATATTTATTAAGTAAATAAATGGATGAGTCTAACTGTCAGCTCACAGTTTGGAGAAAAACAAACCCAATTTTTAAATAGGGCCAAAGGCCTTTGGAAAAAAAAAATTCCCATGTTTGCTACAGGGAGATTTAAAAGGAAAGAAGACAACTTCGATACAATTCATGCAAAACAAAGCAGAGCAAGCAAGCAAGAAACCCAAAGTAGCCTTCACCCACAGAGCTTTTAAGACACATTTGTAAAAGCATATATTTTTTGTATTATATCTTTTCTGTTTGTTGTCATGGTTGGGGTTTTTCTTCTTATGGAATAAATTTCTAAAAATAGAACACCACTCTGTAACATTGCACCTCTAGGACCTAGGAGTCTCACCTGTAACTCTTGTCCAGAACCCATTCATTTCTAAGTCATCCCTGGCTCCCTGTCATCCCCAGGGTAAGAGCCAAGCTCCTTAGCAGGCAAGCCAGGGTAGGCTGGGGCTGCCCACTCCCTGCTCTCAGCTGAGGTACCTGTGACGTCTGGTCTTAGGGCTAAAGTACTTGCAGTTTTACCCACCATTGACTCATGTTGCCCCTCGGCGTGCAGAGCCTCGTCTCCTCTGTCCTGGTACACACCTACCCACCTTTAAGTCTCTGAGGGAGCTATTCCTGACCTTTCTCCTACCATGACATCAATGAAAATCAAATTAATTCAACATTATGGTCAATAGTATGTTTGTAACTCTTTGCTAAAACTGGTTAGAGCAACTAAAATTGATCCAGCCCCTGCTTTTTCTCTACATACTGTGCGTGTGTGTGTGTGTGTGTGTGTGTGTATTTATATACACTATATGTACCTCTGAACACATATCTTTAAAATGTTTTCTTTTAATTTACAAAAAAATCCATCCTATTCCATATAGAGTATAGCTTCTGAGTCCTAATTATGATAATATAATATGCACCAAAACAATACCTGTGGAATCATACCACCATCTAACATCTATAAAAGAAACTGAATACAGGTAGAAAAACATACCTGAGACTAGTTTTTTTATCCCCCTGCAGATAATCTTACAAATAGTACCCAACTTTTAAGAAAAATACAAAAAAAATCTTAACACTGGTTCAGTCAGATGTATCTCTGTGAACCTATCTATCATCTTAACAAGAACTTGGAATAAGGAAATCCAGTTTGTTCAGTCACGAAATGTCATATTCCAAGAAGACTTCCCGAGTATAAATTATAGCACAGAAATAATGGTGTTATACTTAGATACATTGTTCTACATGAAATTTTCTCAAGGCAAAACATAAAATAAAACTGGTTTCTGATAAGCATCTTTATTTCTTATGCCAAAGAACAGTCCCCCAGGGGTTAAAACTAGAGGCTATTAGTTTGAGTTTCCTAAGGAATGAAAGATAAGATCTCAAAAGTGACGTAAATAATGAAGTAGGCCAGATACCATATACCAAAACTTTTTAGTAGGCTTCCACTTCAAATCTTTATCCAAAAGTTTTGTTCTGTATTCAGATGATTTATTTTGAGTCAAGAATTTTCACCCAAGACACAGGAGCAACAAGGACATCTAGCTTTGGCTGAAGAAGAAACACACAAAATTAGCAAATACACACATAAAAAGAGACCCGCATTTTCACTGTAAAGAGATCATTATGACCTATATCTTGTTCCCAAACATTAGTAAATAAAAAGTGATCTTTGAGAGGATTCTTCTTCAGAAATGCAAGTGTTAGGAGGATTCTTCTTTGAACTTTTCTTTGGAGAGTTCCGTGAAAATCAAACATTCACGAGAAAATATTGTTTTTATTTTTTGTATCCCATGGCTTCCAGAAAGGATTTGAGGAAAGTTACAGTGGTAAATCACATATGCAACAAATAATCATGTATAATTTTATATATGTCTTTTAAAAAAATTTTTTACATATGTCTTTAAAAATTTTTTTAATTTAAAATATATATGTCTTTTTAAAAAAATTTTGACCTGTCTTGATGTGGTAGAAATTTATTATCTAATCCAAATAAAGAAAGAGAAAAAGTCAACTGTCAACTTTGAGGGACTGTGGAAAAATATTGTGGACAATGTCCAATGTTGGAAGATAAGAAATATTTTTCAAATGAAGCCTTCACAGACTTTTATTAAAAATTTGAAAACTTGGCCCAGTGAAGGTATTTTGCATGCAGTCAACATGATGTGATATACATACGATACTTTCTGACTAGCACAACAATTATGGTGGCTCTTCATTGTCAATGTAGTTAAGCTAAAACCATGTTTCTCAGCGTTTCCCTGTCTGCATGGTTCTGGGTTCAGGCTTGCTGTAAGAGAAATTTTTTCCAGATTTGGAAAGCAGAAGTGAAGCCGCAGCCATATTTAAGCTTAGGATGTTGGTGTTAAGTCAGGCTCCACTACAGCTCATACACATTGTTGTGGCTTTGCTGACTCATTGTGTTGGCCTGGGAAGGCTGGACCCTCAGTTTCCTGCCTCCTCCCACAGCTCTGTAGGACAGCAGCTGAGTCCACCGCACCTCCAACAGGGGTTGGGTTTATCTCCTTCAGTTTGTTCGAATATGGGACCAGATTCCTTTGTTGCTCCAAGAATATACCAGACCTTCTTTGGCAGGTTGTTCAGTCAAATCACTGAGAAAGTGGTGGGAGCCTGATAAAGAGTATTCTAGATATTTATCCTGAATATTCTAGACTGATAAAAGAGATCCTAGAAAAAGATAATATAGTCACTATGATTTACTTGGCTTATTGCTCCCTTTGGGGATATTTTTAACTTTATACCATAAACAGGGTTTGTAAGAGTGACCTACCAACTTTCCAAAGAAGGCTGTCTCTTGGGCCAAGGAAAAAAATGGTACAAAGATGGAGGCTCATTCAAGAGAGATTTTTGTAAAACTGACAACATAAAAGAGGTAGCTAGTCTCCATAGTTTGGACAGGCTGTCCACAGAACAGTACAAGTTGTTTCATTATTCAAAATAGGGGAAAAATATACATAACTACAAAGCCAGTCAACTAGAACAAGAAGGAAATACTATCACTGTTTTATTCTACTGACCTGGAAAACTAATCAATGCAGTTAGACAATAAACAGACACAAGAAGGATGAAGCCTAGAAAGGGTATTTACATGGGGGGTCATGGGGACATTATTTTGTCTACTACACCAAGGCAATTTTGAAGAAGTACCAGGAGAGGGAATTTGACATATTAGACACTAAGACTTACAACAAAGCTGTAATAATAAAAATTGAGTGACAAAGAGATATAAACAAACAGAACTGAGAACTTGGTATACAACAGAGGTAATATTACAAATTAGGAAGGAAAGTCAATAAATACTGTTAAGATGATTAGTTATCCATGTAGGGGAAAAAAATAATGAGATCCCTACCTCATGATATACATAAAAATAAATTCCAGATAAATCATGTGGACCTAAAGGTAAGGAAAATATAAAAATACAAGGCAAGGAATTTTATGACCTCAGAAAGAGAAAGATTTCTTAAACAAACATCCCCCACCAAAAAATAATAAATTGTATACTAAAATGTAATACTTTTGGTTGACTCAGTCGGTTAACCCTCCAACTCTCAATTTTGGCTCAGGTCATGATCTCAGGGTCCTGGGATCAAGCCCCGTGTTGGGCTCCACGCTCAGTAGGGAGTCTTCTTGAGATTCGCTCCCTCTTCTTCTGCCCCTTCCCCCACTGTTGCTGTCTCTCTCTCTAAAATAAACAAATCTTTTTAAAAAAATGTAATACGCACAATAAAAAACCCCATGAATAAAGTAAAAAGACAAATCACAAATTCTAAAAGGTCTTTCCTGTCCATGTAACTAAGCATTAACACTGAGAATATAGGAAGAATATAAGTCATAAGAAAGTTCAATTATATAAAAATTAACTCAAAATAGATTAGAGACCTAACTATAAGAGCTAAAACCATAAAAATCTTAGGAAAAAATAGGAGTAAATGTTCATGGCTTTGGATTTACCAATGGTTTCTTAACTATGACATCAAAAGCACAAGCAACAAAAGAAAAATATAGAAAAATTGGACTTCTTCAAAATTAATAACTTTGCACATCAAAGGACACTACCAAGAAAGTGAGAAGAACCTACAGAATGGGAGTAATATTTGCAAATCATATAACTGATAAACATCTAGTAGCCAGAATATATAAAGAGCTATGACAACTCAATAACAAAAAGAGAACTCACTAAAAATGGGCAAAGAACTTGAATAGACATTTCTCCAAAGAAGCTATAAAAATAACCAACAAGCAACATGAAAAGATGCTCAACGTCATTAGCCATTTGGGAAATGCAAGTCAAAACCACAATGAGGTAAAGCTCACACCCACTAGAAAAGCTGTAATAATAGTAACTTTTAAAATGGAAAAAAACAAATGTTAATAAGGACGTGGAGAAATTGGAACTCTTGTACGTTGCTGGTAGGAATGTAAAATGGTGTAGCTATTGTGGAATGCAGTTTTGGGTGTTCCTCAGAAAGCTAAACATAGAATTCCCATTATGACTCAGCAATTCCATTCCTAGAAATATACCCAAAAAATTGAAAACACGGCCTCAAACAGATACTTGTATGTCGATGTTCATAGCGGAACTATTCACAATAGCCAAAGGGTGAAAACAATCCAAATGTCCATTAACTGTTGAATGGATAAACATAATGTGGATTATCCACACCATTTGTACGTGGTACATGCAAATCAGTATTATTCAGCCATAAAAAGGAATGAAGTACTGATACCTGCTACAGCATGAATGAGGCTTGGAAACATGCTAAGGAAAAGAAGCCAGTCTCAAAAGGCCACATGTTTATATGGGGGAAGAATAGGGAGTGACTGCTTATCAGCTGTGGGGTGCCTTTTGGAAGGATGAAAATGTTCTGAAACTAGATGGTGATGATGGTTGAACATCATTGCGACTGTACTAAATGTCACTCATGGTCAATTTTATGCTATGTGTATTTCACCACAATAAGAAAAGCACCAATGATATATTATATACATTAGGATGCTATACTCCTATCTGGTAAAAAACACCATAAATAATGTGTAAAGACAATCCACAAATTCTAAAAGACTTTGCCACTCATGCAGCCAAAAAGCATAATATCAGGAATATAAAAAAGTATTTCTATAAATCTATGAGAAAATACAAATAATAAAATGGGAAAACGAGCAAAGACACCATTAAGCAATTTAAAGAGGAGAGAACCTAAATGGCCAAAAAAAAAGTATGACAAAATGTTCAGCCTCATTGGTAATCAGGAAAATGAAAATGTATTTTGTACCCCTAAGACAAGTAATACTTTGAAAGTCTGATAATGATACCTTGTATTAGTGAGGATATAAAGAAATGGAGTTATAGAACATAATAGATAGAATGGAAATAGAATAGAAATAGAATTCAATTCTAATACGTGACCATCAGTATTCACATTGGAACAACTTTGGAGACCAATTTGGCAATAGTTGATGAAGTTGAAAATCTGTGTATTGTACTGATCAGCAATTCCACTTTTAGAAATACATTCTAGAGAAGAGTATTTTAGTACAAGGAGACATATACATATATGCCCACAATAGCATTGTTTGTTACTGCCAAAAGGGATGGGGGGAGGAAAGAGCTTTAAATAAATAGATAAATAAATTGTGGAATAGTCCTACATCAGTTAGAATGAATGGCTAAACTAGACCTAAATGCTTCCTTATGGATAGATCTCAAAAACAATACTGAGTATTAAAAAAAAAAAAAAGACAAGTTTCAGACTGATTTTATAGGATAAACTGAACTTGCAAAAGTTTTAAAATACAAACATGAACCAAATGTTATCATCAACGCAGACACCTGTAGCAATGATAGAAATAGAATCTTAGAAGGGAAAGGTATCCAGCAACTTCTCGATGGTGGTACATCTGGGGAAAGAAGGAGGGGAATGAGGTGGCAGGAAAGAGACATTTGCAAATCTCATTTTTATGTCTTGAAAAAGTCTGAAGCAAATAAAGCACATTGTTAATATGTGTTAATTCTGAAGAGTGAGCACCCACGTTTTTGTTATATTACTTTTTATGATTTCTCTGAGTCTAACATTTTTTGGAATAAAATACCCAAAAGTTTGTTAATGTTGGGAAATAAAGGAAGAAGCAACTCTGCAAAGACCAAGTACAAAAATGTGTACATTTTGCTAGGGTGACAAAATCAACTAAATCAGCTGTGTGTGTGTGTGTGTGTGAGAGAGAGAGAGAGAGAGAGAGAGAGAGAGAATGTTCCATGCCACAGAAACAGCCAAGTTGTGCTTCTTTGAAGAGAGATCTCATAACAACAACTTTGGGGACACACCCCAGTCAGAGATCCCCGGACAGCACTGTGCCCACACACTTGTGTGTTTGCCTAGGACAATGTGTGCTGCAGTCATCGGAGGGCACTTCCCGTAGCTCTTCCAGAGAAGGCAGCCAGAAAATAGCAGATCCAGAACACAAATTATCCCTGCTCCACGCTGACTCAATATTTTTCATACTCTGGTTTCATTTATTTGCTTATTGACTTAAATCTGATATGAGACCTTATGTTGTGGATTGAATCAAACGGTTTTTTTGATTACTTTGGCTATTATAAATACAACTGGAAAAAAGTGATCTCCAATGCATTTACCTTTGAGACGGTTTTCAGACACCAGCTCCTGTTTTCTGAAGGTAGCAAACGGAAAAGGTTCTCACCACTCCTGTAACCTGTTGTTGATTTTCTGGGCTGCACATGCTGAGTTAATATTTGAACGGCCATTCAGAAATGAAGGCTTATTGACAAAGGGGCCAAGAGATTTCAGCAGCCCCACAGTTCAGATCTCTTCTTGGCGTGATGCGTCCAGATTGCCTGCCTGCTCAGCTTGCAAGAATTCTTCATTTACACGCTACTTTTGCAAACTAATAAACACTCCTTCTTCATGCAGGACTAGCTGGCAGAAGCCCTGACTTAGTGTTCTGGGTTTTTTGAACCCTACCACAGGAGATAAAGCAGGGAATTCGGTTCCTAAGAATCATCACAACGTATAAATATCGCGTGTCCATAAGTGCTACATTAAGATGGGGTTTCTGTTTGGTCAGATTGGTCAGACTATTATTTGCACAGCATGCTTTCTGAAATGAGGAGAACTTACTCCTGAAGCAAAGTCAACAATGAAATTCATAACCTTTTCCTGCATCTCATTACTCAAAACTTTCTAGAACACAATCTTTCCTGTTAGAGTATAAACTTGGGGGCTGGAACATGGTCCTTCTTATCTAGCACAGGGCCTGGCACCTAGTTGGCAGCAGTTGAGAATAGTGCAAACATCAGATGCTCACATGGACCACGGATTGTCTTTTCTAACCACGACACAAGAAGCATGTTCTCTCCTCCAGTCTTGGAAGATTGAACAACAACAAAAAGAACTAAAAAGACTGAAATTCTAATCATCCTCAATCAAAAGCACCATCTTTTTACATATGAGGAAATCGCAAGTACGGTGATTGTAATTTGGAAAAAAGACTATCTCACGCCAAAATCTGTAATGATAAATAGCTCATGAACAATTACCCATTAATCTCTGAAGAACCATTCTTGATATTGAAGGACAAGACCAAGATACTGATTTTTATGTGTGTGCATATGCCCACTTACAAAACAGGAAACATTAACTCTCATCTATAACCCTGAAGTTTCCAAACTCTAGGTGGATGGGCTGTGGTACCCAAGGGAGACTCCTTGCTGGGCAGCCAGATGCATCTGGATGTGTAAATATGTGTGTAAGCAAGATGGCAGAGCTGGATCGTTCTGGGTAACAGCAGAGAGAGGACGTTGCAACCTGAAAGACTTTGGAATATAGGGCATAGCAGCAATACATTTGAAAAAAAGCCCAAAACACTGGTGTGCTGTGTAGAAGAAAGACCGGAGAGAGAAACCCCTATGAAGACATGGCCAAGGACCAGGAGAGGCCTTTGGGAAACAATTGTCTAATTAGGGTTTAAGCTGTTTGGTATGAGATTTACGACGTAAAATGTCTCTGCCATCTTCTAAACGAAAACTTCAGTTTACATAACTGTATGAGCAAACGCTATTTAAGGATCTAAGAGACAGGCTGAGTTCTGTTTCTGGGTTTACATGAGGCACAAAAGAGAGAAGGGAAACACGGACAAGGCGGTAGAGGATGACTGTTCTACTGATGCCCTGACAGCCTCTTGGATGTCTTTTAAGAATCTCAAAACTAACATGACCAAACAGAACTCTATTCTGCTCCTTCCCCAGGCTTCCTCATGTTATTAAATGACACCACACTCACCAAGCTGCTCGAGCCCCAAACATACATATCTGCTTTACTTCCTCACCTTCTCTTACTCCCTACCTGTAATCCATCAGCAAGTCCTGCCAACTCCACCCCACAAACATATCCCAAATCCATCCACTTGGCCACATCTGTCAGGAGCTACAACAGCCGCCTCCTAACTGATCCCCTTACTTCTGCTTTTACCAACCACAACCACCCTGCACTGACTCATGGTCTCCTCTTCATTTGGCAACTATAGTGACCCTTAAAACTCAAAATCATATCATGGCCCTCCCATGCTCAAAACTCTCCAATATTTGTCCATGTTACTGAGAATACTGTCTTCCTTCACCATGGCCAATAGATGTGACCTGACCCACCCTTTGGGCCACATCTTACCCCTCTCTCCTGTTCCTCTTTTATCTCAGAGGTACTGCACGGCTTCCGTTTCTCAAACGCCTTGGCCACAAGATCATCTCCTTTTCCTGGAATGTTCTTCCTCCAGATTTTTGCATGACTAGCTCCTTTTTTAAATAAGATCTCAGCTCAAATGATACTTCCTCCAAAAATCGTTCCCTATTCTAATGCAGCCATACTTTCACTAGAAGCACTTCATCATATGACCCTGACTTATTATCTTCATAGTACTTATCACTATGGGAAATCTTTTTCACCTCCATTTCTACATTCCCTCATCAGAATGTATGATTCATAGAGGAGAAACTGTATCGTTTACTACCATTTTCTCAAGACAATGCCTGGCACACAGTAGAAATTCAGTAGACACTAGGTGAGAGGCAGTATAGCACAGTGGTTAAACATCTGAACTCTGGCAACACTGCCATTTACTAGCTGTGCAATCTTAGGTTGCTAACTTAACCTCTCTGTTTCCTCATCTATAAAATGAGATAATGATAATAGCATTTGCCTCATAGAGTTTTGCATCGATTAAATGAGTTAACCTAGTTTAAATGTTTAGAGAAATTTCTGGCATAATAAGGACTATACAGGTTAGCTATTTTTCACTTACTCGGATCAGCCCTTAATTTCTTCTGCATAGGAAGAAAAAAATTCTGTATCTTCAGACTTTTAATTCATTCATAGCTAGCAGTATACGCCAAATGATTTACATACTTTCCATTCCTCTTTAAAGCAGCCTAGGAAAGAATCAACAAAGGGGCATGGATGTTCCTGCTCTGTGACTAGGAGAATATGTGGCCAAGAGCACATGACCAGAGGCATTTGAGGTCACAGAACTTAAAAAATTTAAAGACTCAGGAGTGTGAGAGCAGAGCCTCAGCATCTTTCCCTTGTAAACCTTCAGAGAACACATGACCTCTTCTGCAGGTGTAACAATCAAGTTATTTTCAAATATATTATTATTAGGGTAGAATGAACTCTACCACACTTCCTACATATCCCTCTCTCACCAACAAGTAAGTTTCATGTTGGTAGAGTTGCCAGATAAATTACAAGACACCAATTAATTTGAACTGCAGATAAATAAATCATTTTTTAACTGAAATTCAAACTTAACTGAATGTCCTATATTTTTTATTTTGCTACACCTGCATGCCAGGTACTGAAAGACTCTGGGCCTGATATTGGAAGAGGCTTTGCAACAGACAGATCTGGGATCAAATCTGAATGCGTGGACATAATATGGCAGCAACTTTGAGCAAGTACTTAATTCTCACTGAACTTCAATTTGCTCATCTGTAAACAAACCTACCTCACAGACTATCTATGGAGCTCTGTAAGGTAGGCTTTGGGAGAGAGCTTAGCATAGTGCCAGAGGGATGGATAAAGAGGAAATTTGCAATAAAAAACATTGGCCTGCCTTCTATCCCTTCTAATGCTTCAGGTCTGATCTCTGGCTGAGATGCTGAAAGTCATTTTTGTCTAGGATAATTAGAATTAGCCTTGAAGGTGATTGAATTAAGGAAATAAAGTGATATTTAAACATCACATTCCCCCGTATCAATTATCTCTTGTCACGATAATGCTGTGTAACAGACAACTGTGAAACCTCAGTGGCATTCAACAGTAACATCTATTCTCGTTCGTAAGTCCAGAGGTTAGCTCAGTGATTGTGCTGACGTGAGCTCAACTAGTTAGGCTCATTTACACATCTGTGGTCAGCTCTTAGCCTGAGTGGTGACCAGCTGGTCTAGGATGACCTCAGCTGGGATGACTTGGTTCTGTGCTACCTGGTCTCTCAACCTCCAATAATCTTATTGCTCTTAAGCTCCTCCACCCTCCTGCTCTTAAGACAAGGATAAGGGTCTGAGAGAAGAAGCAGAAATATGCAAGTGTTTTCGTAAGACCATCTGTCTATTGGCTAAAGCAAGGCATGTGGCTAAGGTCAGATCAGGTCAGAAGGGCACTACCAAAAGGCATAAATATATAGAGGAATGAAACAACAGGACGATTAGTGTGATCAATCTACAACAATACATGGAGTTTGTAGAGTAAAATTTTAAATTTAAGAAATTGATAAATGGAGGCATGAACAATATAGAAGACACCTGTTGAGAGGTTGAGAGGCCTGCCCTGCCTCTCAGCCCCGGGAGCTGCCCAGCCCCTCCACAGGAGTGGGTTCCTGGCAGCCTTGCTTATACTGGTGATCCTATGACCTGGTTTCGGCAGGCCAGCCACAGGGGGAACCCCTGACCCAAGCTGACCCAGTCACTTTCTCTTTGGAATTTGGAAATGGAACCAAGAAAGTTGAGTCAGCATCTGTTTGTGATGGCACCTGCAACATGTAACCTTGGGCACCCTGGGGAGATGGTGTTTTGCCACATGAACTGATGAGCAGAAAGAACAGCCAGTCTCTTAGCCAATAGAAGAAGCCAAATGAAGTCGATGCTGTATTAGTTTCCTACTGACGTGGTAATAAATTACCACAAACTCAGTGGCTTAAAACAAACCAATTTATTATTTTAGAATTCCAGAGGTCAGAAGTCTAAAGTGGGTTGTCAGGGCTGCATTCCTTCTGGAGCTCTACGGGAAATCCCCCTCCCTCGCCTTTTCCATCTTCTGGAGGCGGCCTGCATACCTTGGCTTAAGGTTGCATCACGACAGCCTCTGCTCCCATTGTTCCATCTCGTCTTCTGACTGACTCTCCTATCTCCCTATTTTAAGGCCCCTTGTGATTACACTGGGCTCACCTCGATAAACCAGGATGATCTCCCCATCTCAAGACCTTTCACTTCATCCAACCGGCAAAATCCCTCTTGCCATGTAAAGTAGTATTTTCACAGGTTCTGGGGATTAGGACATCTGAGGGGGCCATCATCCTGCCCACCACAAATGCTCATGAGGAACAGAGAAGAAAGGTAAAGAAAAGGCTTCAAGAGCCTTGTGCTTCTTGATCTGCTCAGGGCATTCCCCCACTCCTGCCCTTGGTGGCCATGACACACTCTCATATCCTTATAAGAAGTCTTTTGGGTGACAGCTGCTCGGAGCGCTCTGTTGAGAAAAGTTCAGAAGGCTTATTGGACTGAATAATCATTAACAACGTCCAATATGTCTGTGCCACAAATTCATCACCCTTGCTCTTCATTGGAAAGAGTAGCATTAGCATGGCTGAGTGGGGAGAATAATTTTAGTCAATGATAGCTCAGCCTGAATTAAGGGATCTCCCTTAGGAGATTGTCTGTACTATAGTAATATACCCCTTGGGGGCTGTGGGTACGATGCATTTTACCAAGTACCAGCTCTTAGAAGACCAAAAAAAAAAAAAAAAAAGGAAAAATTCAACTTGGTGATTTTCTATCTTTCCCTTTGAACAAAACAGCTAGGGCCCCAGTCACAAACCCACACAGAAAGCCTGCTCCTCAGTGTGGCCACGGCCTGGAGGCAGTCTGGATCACTACTGAAAACATTTTCCTTGTCAGAGCACTTTCTCACAAGAGAAGGTTGTTGGTTTCAGGAGCTCCAAGTTTTATTTCTGTCAGTTTTGTTTAGTGCTGCGTGCCAGGAGCTCACTTATGCCCAGATCCCTGGATTGGCTTTTATAGGGAATTCTGCCGAGTAACAATAACTTCACCGATCACGCACACCGGTCTCGGTGACTTGATGGTGCTAATGTTAGGCTGTCAGTCACACCAGAAAGGAAGGAAGGTAAGAAGAGCCTTTCGTGCCCAGGGATCGATGAGCAACCAAAGGGTGGGCTGGAGGGTACGGCTCTGTTTTTGAAGTGGCATCAAGAATTCAAACTCTCAGAGAGTCAGTAAGAACACTTACTAGGAGAGGAGACAGACCAAATACCCCCCAACAAAACAGACTCCTTCCTGTTAACGGCCCAGAAGTTCCCTTTTCATGAAGAATTCTTTCCTCTCTGAAGATTTAAGAAAGTAAATGTGATTTAATCCCTCCCCCCATAGCTTTTAAACTCTGCAGAATTAATGTTTACAAAGTGGGCTCTTTTACTAGATATTGTAAAAGAGATTTCTGCGTATATGTTTTGCCAAGAAATTAAAATCCAGTGTTTGCCAAGGAGCATAAATACACTTGGCAGAATCCAGAGGCTCAGTAGCAGAGATAAAATTGTTCCCTTCAGCCAATTGCTCACACTTATTACAAAACATTTGTCTTCCCCTGGGGTGGATTTTCTCCCCTCATACCGTCTGGCTCTGGGAGACACTGTCTGTCCACTGGCTTGGGAAGGCCCAGGAGACAAGCTTTGAAGGGAGATGCTCTGAGCCCCATAATTACATCTTTATGCAGCCCAGATGCACGCAGACCCACACACGCTCGATTACTGACCTGAGACATTTCAGCTCTCCGCAATCTGCTATCTTCCCTTTCAATAATGATCGATTCTTAAGAAAGACTGATGTTTTAACTGTGTCACTCTTTTCACTGCTTCAAAATCTGATTCAATTCTCTTCAGCTCTCTGGGCTTTATATAACTGTAGTAAGTTGAATGGGTTGTCAACACATGGACCAATAATCAGGTAACAGGAGACGTCTTAGCTTTACAATCAGTGAAGCAACTCAGGGACTGCGAATACGAACATTCTGGTGCTTTTAAGATTTCTTCCTTAACCCTCGCATCTGTCCCCAAAGACTATCACCCTGGAAGAAAAACAGCCACAATGGCCCAATTCCGAGCAAAACCTCTTTGTTCTTCCTTTTACTGTGACACATACCCCAAACAACCAAATATCAGGAAACAACTTTTTCATACACCCAAATTCAAGACTGGTTCTTTTTAAACTGGTTAGAACATGTCAAATTGATTTAAAGGTGAAAAAAGTCTACCATTTCGGCAAAAACTTGAGTCATCATAAGTAACTAAAGTTTGATACTATCCCTTGGCAGTTAATTCAATTTATTCTTTGTACTTGACAATCCTACAGCTGTATTTCTTTTTAAAATAACCTATAAAACTTATTAAACTGCTCATTTGTTTAGAACTATAGTTGTTGGTGTACTTACCTCACTTTTCCTCTGAACGATGAGTTCCTGGAGGGGAGGCCCTTCAGGGCATTGTTACCAAAAAGCCACATGCAGTCCCTGTCCTTCAGGAGCTTAGACAAATGCAGGAAAGGGATGGCTACACAAACCACTATCTTCATCTTCTAACGACCCTCTTTATTTCTCCATCCACTCACTGCTACCCTTGCAAAAAAAAAAACATAAACATTTCTTATTAGTCATTATTTAGCTTTTGACAAAAGCTTCTACCAAAAAAAAAAGCAGTCACCCCAGATCATTTTTAAAAAAGAGTAATGTGCATTATAAATCATTCCTATAAATAATAATAATATACAGGAAGGCTACTACTTGGAATTCTTTGGACTAGGAGGTGGAGTTGAAAGAAGAAAGAAGGAAGGAGTTTTCTTTTTAGAAAGAAGGCCACTTGGCGGCCTTGTGACAGTGTAGATTGCATTGTACATAGAAGTTGCACATTTTAGATTATAAATTTATTTTATTTTATTTTTTTAAGATTGATTGATTGATTGATTGATTGATTTATTTATTTATTTATTTATTTATTCATTTATATGACAGAGACAGCCAGCGAGAGAGGGAACACAGCAGGGGGAGTGGGAGAGGAAGAAGCAGGCTCCCAGCAGAGGAGCCCGATGTGGGACTCGATCCCGGAACGCCGGGATCACGCCCTGAGCGGAAGGCAGACGCCTAACGACTGCGCTACCCAGGCGCCCCTATAAATTAATTTTAAAAGTCAAACATCCTGTGGAAACATTTTTAGTCTGTTAATAATATTATTCCTGAGATTTTTTTCCTGCAAAACCACAAATAAAGGGGTATGAAATATCATGGTTCTGCCATTTTATGGCTTGACAAGTAGTTACAGTTATACAAACCAAAGTCGAGTTTATTCCAGGAAAAAGAGAAAATAAAATAGGAACAAATAAAAATCTACCATTAAGATTTCCAGATTGTAAACCACATATGAGTAACTACCTTCCACCTTCCTTTAGCAAATGTAATATACCAAAACTTGGATTTGTATGAACGGTAACCTAACATATACTTCTTCTTTGATAATATGAGGTAAAATTTCCTTAAGTATCCAATTTTTCTATTAAGCAGTTTGTAAACATAATTTAGTATTGTATGTGCAAAGTTAAAGTGTATAATGGGAAACAGCCCCCTTGTGAGTAAAACATGAATCTTCCAAGATTTTAGCAGAAAACAGAAGTCCCAGGAAGTCACTCCAGACTGGGAGTCCCCTTAGGTTTCCACGTGTTAATCGCCAACTAAAGTGACTCAATAGACACCCCCATTCTTTAGTTCCCCTTGATCCAGTTGAAACTGATGTAATATTTTTTGTACTTGTAAATGTATACTCGTGTTACTCTCAATTTTGTTGCAGTTTATCAGTGATATTAAAAAAATACTTGACTAAGGGAGAACATGAGACATAATTATCGAAAATCCAACGCAAAAAATAGGCACATTTCCAAAGCACGTATTTCTGATCCTAAAATAACCTCCCTTTAGCCCTGAAGGACCAGTAGAACTTTGTAAACACCTTGTCCAGCTTTTACCTCCAGTTCCCTGCATGTCCCACATTTGCAAAGAAGTCTTGCAACCTATACCTATAAGAACTAATCTAAAATGACTTACCTTAGACACCAAATGTAACCTTTTCCTTTTATTTCCTTTCTTTAAATTTCTTTTACCCCCCAGATTTTCCCTTACACCTGGTTTCCCATCTGAGGGACACAAATGATTTACAGGGGCACGATGTCCATCTTTTTCTAGCCCAATTGTCCCATCTCTTTCTGGCCCAGTTTACTGGCTCTGCCCACTTTTGTAGGAGGCAATGATTCTGACATTTCACCAAGTATAGAACCAACTGTGTGTTATCTCTGGACTGGATAACAGCGATCGCACGCACACAATACCATGGCTAGCTCCACACCCCTGGCCTTGGAAGGCAAGGAAGTCAGGAGAGCTCAGTTTGCCCGCGTCTTATCCATTAAACCATTCACATTAGCTGAGTATGTGAAGGGCAAAGCCCTGCAAAACTGCAGGAACAAAGGACATGACAGGAGACACTTGAAGAGAAAGGAGCCAGAGGACCAACCGTTTGAGCAGGGAAGGGGGGAGAGTGGGGGCATTAGGAAATGAAACTCCAGGCTAACAGCTCAGGGAGAACTGGGATTTGACTACATGTTGTTTATGTCTCAATGTGGAATGTTACCAAATTCCATTCGTGGACTTTTATTCATATCTGAAACATAAACTAGGAAAAAGAATCCAAACAAAAACAAAATAGCAACAAATTCAGTAATTAGAACAGGTTCTATATTTCTGCTTTTTGTAGAAAAACTATAGTTCAAGAGTGGTAGTTTCTTATAAACTAATTAACTCTTAATATCCCAGAGAACATAGCAAAAACCAAAGATTGATGAGTTTTCATTTTTTCAGATGGGTTCTTTACTCTGTTTTCTTCTCTTTTGTCATACTTACCCTCTTCCCAAAGGGAGAGGTGCATTGAGAGTAAAGTCTTAAGGAGGATGGTCTTTTTTTTTTTTATGATTGTATTTATTTATTTAGAGAGAGAGCAGGGGGAGGGGCAGACAGAGAGGGAAAGAGAGAATCTCAAGCAGACTTCAAGATGTGGGAGGAGTCTGAGGTAGGGCTCCATCTCATGACCCTGAGATCATGACATGAGCAGAAACCAAGTTTTGGACAATTAACGGACTGAGCCACCTAGGCACCCCAAGGAGGACAGTCTTTTTACAAAATTATAAAGTCCTAATCTTTGGACTTACTCCAAACTTAATCCCTTCCCAAGGGTCAGGCCAAGCTTCCCCCATGCTGACTGTCTCTCTTTTTAAGCATTCCACCCCTGCCCTTAAATTCCAATGTGCAGCTCTGACCCAGGTATTCTCATGATCTGACCTTCAGAATTATCTTCCATGAAGTGTATATGAATAAAAAGTAAGATTTTTCAGTGTTTAAACATAGTATTCTTTTAAGTAATCTCCACACCCAACGTGAGGCTTGAACTCACGACCCTGAATCAAGAGCTGCACACTCTGTGGACTGAGCTAGCCAGGCACTCCAAACATGGTATTTTTGAATGAGATTGTTTTTTTTCTTCCATGGCTTGTGACATTAACATTTTTAACTATTTCCCATTAGAAAATTTTCTATCCACTTATTTATTCAAGCGTCTCTTACCAAGAGTTGAATATTAAACAGCCTGACATTGATAAAACTTTTCTAATCTCGGCATGAGCCTTCAACACATTTTCACCAAATTATAATGCTTGCATAACTTCTCTTGGCCCTACTCAGTGATGAAATGAGGGAGTGAAGATTGCATTGAACAGAAGTTGGCACAAGAGAAATGGATCCGTGTCCCAAAGTTTTAACCAAAGTTATTTATCATGAAAGAGCAGACAGGAAATCCTGGGCTCCACACTGGCTTCTACCTCCAAGGAGCCCACATTCTTGACTGGCCTCTTCCTTAGATACCGTGATATATTCAGGAAAACCGATCTCATTTCTTCTGACCTGAAGTCAGATGCTAGTTAATGCCAAAGAAGTATGTTCTCACACTAATCATACTAGCAATTCTTTGGGGTTGGTTGGTTTTGTTTTGTTTTTGAAAGGTGTTCAATACGCCGGGCAGTACTGTGCTCTGATGCCCACGATGCAGCCCTTGTCTCTTCACCACGGCATTCTTGCATGCACGGGACCCAACCTCCCAGGCTGGGACAAAGTGGCCATAGCTGTTTACTACCAGAGTCGAGAACAACTTCAGCCAATTCCCACAAGGTGTGCTTCCTCTGGGCCTCTCTTGGCACGCTTGCTTCAAGACAAGCCTCCACTCTTTATTATACCAATAAAGACTCACAGCCCTGGAGTCTTTTTCCCCAAAATGCATGACTTTGAGTTTGTCCACAGGCCTGGAAGAGCAATGTGAAACGCCATGGCCATGACCCCATACCGTGCTCCCGCTTTTGGGGTCAGCACGCGCAGATGGCAGGAAGGTGGGAGGAAGTAGCCTTCTGTGGCGACAGCGGCTTGGCCAGTTATTCAGAGCACCTGAACCTTGACTTCTAGAAATGTGGCTTCCCAGAACTGTTATTCTTACAAAATACCTAATGTTTATGGAGTACTCATACTATGCCAGGCATTTAGATAGACAGCTCCAATTAATCTCCACCACATTCCTGTAGGGTAGATTCCTAATCTCACAGATGAGAAACAGAAGTTCAGAGAACTTTGGGAAGGTGCTCAAGGTCATACAATCTAGTAGTTAGTAGAGATGGGGTTCAAATGCAAGCAGGGTGACTCCAGATCCCTTCACCATCTTTTGGGCAGTAGTTTACCTTTTGGGATGAAAGAATATAATTAATTAATTAAACATATGAATAAATAATAACGGTGCCCACAAGAGTTCTTTAACTCAGGACTTTATATGAAAATCATAGGAAAATTAATTGAGAATGACTAGGGTTAATTTAAAATATCCCATAAGCTATATAAAAATGTACAGTGAGGTTCTTTCATAAACTTCCAATTTCTCCTCTCTAAGGAGTTGATGAAAACCTTCCCCAGGTGGGGTTAAGAGAATCATCATTTTTGTTGTCCACTCTAGACGTCCCCCTCTCTGGTCACTCTCCCAAATTCCCTACCTCATGGTATCCTTGCCCCAGAATGATTTGGAGTCGTCCAAAGTTCACCTTAAGTACCAAATCATTGTTGTGGGTTACTAACGAGGTTTGCAAAGTGCCTGCCATAGATAAACTTAGTAAATGGTTTCTCTCTGTTGGTCCCTCTCATCCCTTCTCATACAGCATTTGCCAATGCTGTAACGCTTCGTTTATATCTCTGTTTCAAGAGCTCTCTATCTTGCATCTGTTTCTGTGCTATGTTTTGCCTTTTATGGCAATGTCAAAATTATTGTATTTTGCTTCTTTGGGCATGAAGCATGGTTCCCCGACAGAGATCTATAGCCAACATGGTTGGTGTCCTATCAATATCCTCTCAGCGTTCACCTCACTGATGACTGAGAACACTTGTCACTCTCCACATAAGGCTTTCTTCCTGGACAGGGAGTAAGCTTGCTGGCTGAGCCAGAAGTCTCGGAGACCCTGAGAGAAGTGCTCAATCCATTGATAGATGAGGAATTGGTAGAAAAAGAGTCTAACTTCCTCACTTCCGGTTGGTCCCCAGGTGCCATGGCAAATCCATGTAATACTACCAAACATACCCACAGGCAGAGCAATTCCAGTGTGTTTCTGTTCAATCATTTCGCAAGAAGGCTCAGTGGGGAGAAGCAAGCCAAGGTGGGCTGGTGCCAATGTCATTAAAGTATCAGATTATAAAGATTATGAACATTGATTCTATACAGTATTGGGGAGTGTGCGAGAAAACAGGCATTCCCATTCAAGCTTTGTTGCAGGGGGAAATAATATAATTCCTTGAAGGCAATTTGGCAGAATCTATCAAAACTTTGAATGTGTGCACACACTTTGGCCCAGAAATTCTTCTTTTGGGAATTTACTCTGCAGAAATACCTGTACATGTATGTCTAGGAATTTTCAACACAGCATATTTATAACAGCAAAAACAATGCCCATCAAAAGACACGAATAAATGAAGAGAAACACCACAAAAAATAATCTGTGCCCATTGCAAACAGCTTGTGCATAAACTCTTTCTACAATGGTAATTAAAGGGAGAAGATAAACATTTATTGTGCCTTTCCTGGACAAGGAATATTTTATATTTCAAAGTATCCAAGTAGTCCTAAATAATGTCAGAAAGTACTGGTTTATAGAACACTTCCAGCTGATAAGTGTAGAAGGAATGATAGAATCCAAAAACATCCATTTTGCAATCCCTAATGAAATAATTGTTTCGGGCTGTGGTCATCAACAGATGATAAAATTTTAGAAGAAAGGCCAATGGAAACTAGATATTTGCAGGGTGCCAAGCACTGATTACTTGTTGGTTATAAAGAGAAAAGAAAAACCTTCTATTGGAGAGAACAGGCTGTCACCTTGACCACACTAATGAATCTTGTCGACACTAACAGTGAGACAACTAGCTATGACCCTCCTTGCGTGATGCAGTCTGGAGGACATGGTGCCACTGATAACATATTCTCACCGAAAATGTTGATCCTGAAACTAATCAACTGCAGAAAGATGTTTTTTGCAATTGTAAAGAGGCAATCAGGGAAACTGTACACAGGCTGGAATTTGGATGGAGGAATTATTGTCAATTTTATTAGATGCCATTAGGAAAATGAGCTTTTTTTTTTTCTTTTTTTGTGGAACTGTATACTGGAGTATTTAGGAGTGAAATATCCTAACATTTCAAATTTGGTTTGAATACTTCAGCAAAGAAAAAATAGATTAAGAAGGATTAAATATGGCAAATTGTTAATCATTATTAATACTCATTGAGAGGTACTCACAATAAGAGTTTATAATTGGGGTGCCTGGGTAGCTCAGTGGGTTTAGTGTCCAACTCTTGATTTCGGTTCAGGTCATGATCTCAGGGGTCGTGGGATCGAGCCCCATGTTGGGCTCCACACTCAACAGGGAGCCTGCTGGAGATTCTCTCTCTCGCTCTCCCTCTGCCCCTCCCCACCACATACTCTCTCTGTCTCTCAAATAAATAAATAAATCTTTAAAAAAGAGTTCATTATAATCATTTATCTTCTGAATCTATGTTTGAAATTTTTCAAAAAATTAAAAAGGAAAAACATGTAAAAACTAAAATTTTAATACATTCCATTTTTATTCTTAAAATATTCATACATATTCTTAAAATATATATATATACATATATATGTATATATATATGATTTTCTGTATATAGGGAAAGTTTACTTTCACTCACACTTATATATCAACATATTTATTCTGTGACTGGTACTGTTCATCTCAATGGGAACATAATCCAGGCTTTCATGGAGCCGACATTACAGCAAAGGAAGCAAACATTAAACTAATTATGAAATTAATTATTTAACTGAAGCTGGGATGAGACCTCAAACAATTCCAGGCTATGAGCAGAGCATCTAACATCAGATCTGGCCTCATCTGGGGAAATGATGCTTAAGCCAAATACAAGACAAATGCTTTGTTTCCCAAATGCAATAGAATCTTAGGAATTCATGAACAGCACTGGCTAAATTATTGGCAGCAAGAAAAGACTTAAAGATTTTAAGGGGCTGGAGTCAGCTTCCGGATGGGCCCAGAGTTCAGCTGGGTATGGACAGTGTCCAAAGACCCAGACTCTGTAGGGGCCCACACAGAGGCCTTATCCTGTATTAATCTAGCAGGAACATAGGCTCCTACCAAGCCTGACCGACAGAAGTGGGGAGGAAGGGAGAGAAGCTGGTTAGGGACTTCCTGCTTGGAATCACTGGAGCTGCATTTGCAGATGGAGAGAGCTGAAGGGCCAGCTGGGAAAAGCTGGGGAAGAGAAAGGCCAGGGAAATTGGGAAGGACTCATCCAAATACACATAAACTTGGATGAAAGATCAGACTCCAGTTTATTTACAAACAGTGCATTACTTGAATTCCCCAAAGTAATACTCCTGGAGTATTAACTATTAACCAGAAGTCCCTCCAGATTGCAAACTTCTCTCAGAATAATAATAAACCATCCTGTCGCTTCTGTCCAAATGAAGAGACTGGATTGTCTCTTGGGTTTGGCTGGGTAAATGTATCCTCCTTGGAACAGCCAAGGTAAAGCATGCTTTTCTGTTTCCTTGCCCTTTAAGATGGAACAAATGTGGTGAGTCTAAAAGAGCCTATACCTATCACTTAATCCTTTTAAAAAAAATTATGAAATATTGTACATGAGAAGTTCAGAGAGTAATATATAGTATCTTACCCCTCAGAATCGTTTGAATTTAATATATGATTAATATATTTGTTATTTAAGAATAAAACATTATGGGGGCACCTGGGTGGCTCAGTGGGTTAAGCATCTGTCTTCCACTCAGGTCACGATCCCAGGGTCCTGGGTTTGAGCTCCGAGTAAATCTTCCTGCTCAGCCAGGAGCCTGCTTCTCCCTCTCCCTCTGCCATTCCACCTGCTTGTCCTCTCTCTCTCTCTGTCAAGTAAATAAATAAATACAATCTTTAAAAAAGAAAAAAAGAATAAAACATGTACAGTTGAGGTCCCTTATATACTCTTCCCCAAACCTATTCTCCTTCCCTCCTGGAGACAACTTTTTTCCTGAATTGATCTATCACCTATGCTTCATATATGTATTATTATATATAAGAATATATATTATGTATGTATGCTTTATATATGAGTGTATATATATATAACATGTGAAAAGTATATGAATATATATATATGAAAGGTATGCATCCACAAATAACATATAGTATGGTTTTGTGCATCTTTAAACAATTTTTACAATAAATTACCCAAGTCTTATCATACTATAAAGTATCAGTCTGCAACTTTTTTTTGTCACTTAATATTGTTTTCTAGGATTCATAAGTATAAATCTTTATTCAGTTTAGCTATTGGGTGTATTCCAAATGAGAATATACTGCAATTTGTTCATTTCTCCTACTGGTGGGCTTTTTAAAATTACAAACTTTCAAGCATTACAGATCATGCTGCTTCAGTGAATCTCCTTGTCATTACTTTGGGCATACATGTGCAAGAGTTTCTCTAAGTTTTATACCAAACAGTGCAATTTCTACGGTTCTACCTTTTAATCGAATATGACTCTAGCATCCTTAGGTGCACAATCTATCTTCAGGCTGCTTTAACCTTGGGGGTAGCAGAGAGATTCACAGGACCAAGGATTGTTGATGGGAGCAATCATCTTGGGGAATAATTAATATACATTTATTTGTGGGACATCTCTACATTGCTTTATTTATTTAATTTTGTTAAACAGTGACTATGCATATCGATTTGTGTATTAAAATTTACTTACTATAGATAACTTTAATCAAAAGTTTCTGATTTATTGGTATATATTCCCTTCACCCAAGTTATCTAGTAAAATAAAACAAATCTTAGTTCCCCTGGAGAAATCTGAGAATCACATCTTTTTTTGTATCTTTCGTAACCCATGGACTGTTTTCCTATTAAGCTCCATATAAATTAATCTGTTTTCTTATATTAATATGAACTGTTTGATCCGAGTTTTGGATCTTCAGAAGATAACTCCGCTATCACTCTGTGCTTATCACATTTCCACTATAAATCAAGAATTTTTAATACTTCGGCTATCCTAAGATTGCTTCAAGGAAACCTGCTTCGGTGTCACCTCTAGTCTAGAACCCAGTTGAGCTCACTTGTGAAACCTAAGTTTTTGAATTAATAAATGATTTTAACTATTAACATATTAAAACGTACCACTTTAAATATTTATATGTGCAATTCGTATATTACCTAGAAGGATATGAGAGAAAAGAAAATAATCAAATGCTGAGGGCAGAGTAAATCAATCACTCGTGCAAAGGATACGTTGATGAAGAGCTTTCTACTGAGTTCGTAGCTAGATTTTTCCCTTTTTGTCATTGTCTTGTTTTCCATCTACAACGGAGATAATGCAATGACTCTTCCATTCACATTTAATTGGGAAAGATGTGAGAGCTGGTATGTAGCCTTAGTCACACTCACTAAATTATCAGGTTTATTTAATTTACTTAATTCAGTTAGTTAAGAGAAGTCAGTTTTTCTCAACTCAGACCACCTTTCAATAGTATTATCTGGCAAAAATATGGGCTGGACCAACGAAATGGGGTGGGAATGGGAGAGTCTGTTTTCCATCCCTGACTACGTAGATACCCTCTAAACTTTGGATGACCCTTTATCACTCCAAAATGGATCAGAAACCCTGGATTCTCCTGCATTTGGGATTGTACGGTTGAAGCTGGACCAAAGGAAGTAACCTACAATGTGTATATCAGCGCCAATAACTATGACATTGAACAAGCAGGTTATGAGGGCCATCGTGGAATGAGGTAAGGATACTTTTAGTTTCTATGCAGACTACATAAGCACTTTGTACATTTAAAAAACACAGAGGTACAGCTCCATAAACAGTCGTAGAGACCAGGTGTTCATACTTCAATCTCACCAGATAGAAAGAAAATGTATTTTTTCTGAGAAGCAAGTGTATGGTTTTAGGCATTCCTTAATGATGCTATTTGTGTGTGGTCAGTTTTGAAGGGTAAGATTGCATGTGGGAGAAGATTTTGTTGCTTATTTGCACTTACACTGAATCCACCAATTGAGAGCCACTGGCTTGAACAAATGCTGAGGCAAAGGGCTTCTCTGCCCACCATCACCATATATAGGGCAGCCTCCAAGATTTAAGTCCAGAACCAATGACAGCTAATGGTATATACACTTCCTATGTGCCAGGCACTGTTTTATGTGCTTTCACGTGTATTTACCAAATCCTCACATAACCCCATGGGATAGATGCCATTATTATCCCCATTTCACAGATGAGGATATTGAGACAGAAATCAAGTAACTTACCCAAGTTACACAGCTCCAGAGCTTGTGGCACTGGCCCTCACTGGGTATTTTCCATAGCTCCAGTAGGGACAGTCAGATACATACTGGCTATGGTCTCAAGACCTTGGGGAAATGGATCTCTTCTGGAGCCATTCCAGGCTTTGGGGTCCCACTGCTAGACCCAAAACACAGAGGGAAAAAACAAAGATAACCAAAAGTTGAAACTGCCATTCACCCTGAAGTGGCATCAAAATGTCCCAGAGACTCCCAAATTCAAAGCCAGTTCGGAGCCAGATCAGGCTTCCTAGGTTTATCTCCAGGCTCCTAGTTTTGTTTCATAAACCCAGTAAAGATTCTTCAAATCCTGATAATTGAACTATTAAAAGGTAAGGGGGAGATATCTTGGTCAAATAAATTTGAAAAAAAAAAGCAATATCCTACTGAAATTCACAATGAATCATAATGAATATGAAAATATTAAAGATTTGTAGAAATCCTACAATAAAGAAACATGTTCAACTTCGCTTCAGCAAGCATTTCCCAAACTTGTACTCCTTAACATTTACATGGAACATTATTTGAGACCAGTGCTCCAGAATGAAGTTGACCAGTGGCACCTTGAGATAGATGCTGTCTGGTCCACCATGTCTTGAAAACATTCCACAAGATCTATTACAGCCCCTGCATCACCCCTCCTCCCAGCCTGGCTTCAGGAAGGACTTCTCCTCTGAGAACTTTAGTAAGGCCTGGGTTCCAAGGTTGGCACTCCACACTCCCAGGCCTAGGCTTAGCTTCCTAAGTCCCTTTGGACTTTTCTATCAACAGCTTGTTGTGTGGCCCTGAGCAACTTGAAAATGAGCCATTCAGTTCCGATCCCAAAACCAGGGAGTAAGACATTTTGTTTGGATTTTCCAAAGATCTTTGGCAACTTTCCATATAAGTGGTTCCTCAATAAGCAATGAATCATAAACATCCATTATGGACAGGAGCAACTGGGTAATAATAGAACAGACTCATGCTGTCCTTATGGCCTTTCCTCCAAAGGGGAGCTCATCTGAATTAAGTCTGTTCCCACAGTATATTACTCAATGTTTCTTAGCGGTATGAGAAACCTGGAAATTACAAGGCAAACCACAAATGAATTGCTGTTCGGTCAAGTCACACTACTAATAGAAAGTTAAATTCCTCTGTGACCAAACACAGCGCCTAGTTCCCAATCTATCAAAGAATGACAAGCCAGGAAGTGAGCACTTTACAGGTATCTGCCTCCCACCCAACCAAGGATCTCAGAACGTTTTAAAAGCATATTCCTCTTAATGGAGCAGAACAGTACATAGGCTAGTGAGGTTTTACGACATCCCCATCCATCCTCTTCTTTTTCAATTGCTAGGGAAGGTGGGAATTAGGACTGACTTTTTTCTTTAAAACCACTTAATTGAGGTATGATTGACATACAAACAGAGGTACATATTTAATGTACACAAAAGTTTTCTCCTGCCCTCTTTGTTGTTGTTATTATTACTGTTGTGTGTGTGTGCGTGCGTGTGTGTGATAAAAACATTTCACATAAGATCTACTTCCTTAGCAAATGTTTAAGTATACAATACAGTATTGTTGACTTTAGGCATTATGCTGTACGGTAGATCGCAAAGCTATTTATCTTGGATAAATTTAGTCCCATTTGACTAATACCTCCCCATTTCCCTCCTTCCCGCAGCCCCCGGCAAATGCCATTTCACTCTCTGCTTCTGAGTTTGACTGTTTTAGATTCCTCATGTAAGAGGTATCATGTAATATTTGTCCTTCTGTGTCTGATTTAACTCACTTAGCATAATGTCCTTCAAGTTCATTCATATTGTCACAAATGGCAGGCTTTCCTTCTTTCAAAAAGCTAAATAATATTCTACTCTATGTATATACCACATTTTCTTTTTTTAATTTTTAAAAAATATTTTATTTATTTATCAGAGAGAGAGAGAGAGAGAGAGAATGCACAAGCTGGGAGAGCAGCAGGCAGACAGAGAAGCAGGATCCCGACTGAGCAAGGATCCTGAAGTGGGACTCGATCCCAGGACCTTGGATCATGCCCTGACCAAAGGCAGACACTTAACTGAGCCACCCAGGAGTCCCTATACCATATTTTTTTCTCCACACATCTACCAATAGACAGCAAGAAATGGTCTAGGCTCTTAGCTAGAAAATGAAGTAATAATAGAAAGGAATTGACTCAGGAATTCCCCGATGTGGACTGGCCAGACATGGCAGGAGAGTCAGCAGGGGGACTACCACTGGAGCAGTGTCTGGAAATCAAGAAAATCCGAATGATAATGATACTAGATATCCTTGTGCTCAGTTTCACAAAACACAAGTAGCAGGGATACTAAGAAGCTGGTGGCCAGGCAGCTTCCAGGACCTGCTATGTTGGCCTAAGCCATCTACAAGGTACATCGAGCTCCTTGGGCTCTTCATAAACACAAGGCATTGAATGGGTACATGCAGAGTAGGGAAAAGGAAGGCAGGTTTCCATGCTTAGTGGGTTCCCTAAATGTTATACTTCCATAGGATCAAGGAAAGGGACAATAACACTTATTAGGTACCAGGTGCTCTATGTGCACTATTGTATTTAATTCTCACAGGAACTTTATGAGATAGGCACCATTTCTTTCAATTTTTCAGGAAAATGAGGCTTAGTGAGGTGTATTACTTGCTCAAGCTAGCTGGAATCTGGACCCAGTCCCTTATACCCTTAAGCACTCTGAAAGTGCATGTGAACATTCAGTAGATACGTGCTGGGCACTGTATCAGACCTATGCAGGTCAGAAACATGAATCAGACACAGTCTCTGTGCTCAAGGAGTTTATGAGTTACTAAGATAAATAGAATCAAGTCAAATAGGTATAATACAAAGCAGAATTAAATACCATAAGAAATACACACAACTATAGCAACTGGAGACAATGTAAACAGTAGGAGTCCTTGTGTCAGAGAAGAAAAGCACAAGATGGACACCAGGAATGCCAATTCATTCAGGACTGCTAGGAAGAAGAAAGTTTGAAAGGAGAGAGGGGAAAGTATAGTCAGAATGAGTCAGAATGGTAGATAATGAGGAACTCTAAATTTTTAGCCCAGATTTGATTGCATACAGTCCAGAGAACAATGGATGTTTTCAAGCAGGAGAGCGCTTTAGAAAAAAGAAGGAAGGAAGTGGTCTGCAGTGAGGATTAAAAGTAGATCAGCTTGAGTGAGAAAGGACTTTAAGGAGGCCAGAAACTATGGAGGCTGAGAACTCCAGCCGGGACGTTTTTAGAGAACATTTTCTCTTAGAAGAAGGAAGGAGAAGAAACAGAATACTATGTCTCAGATATCAAAGGAGGAGAAATTTCAAGAAAGAAAAAGTGGAAAGTTTGCATAGAGATTTAATTTGCTATAATTACTCCATTAATATTTATCAAGTGCCTTGGACCTGCTGAACATAGACCAGGAGACCAGCAAAAGAGTCTACTTCTGGGGGAAACTTACCAAGTCAACAAATTAAACAAGATACTTATGCATTGTCACAAGTACCATAAAGAAATAAACAGGACAAAGCAAGGAAGAGAAGGTAGAAAGAGGGAGAAATCTTTATAGGGTTTCCAGGTGAGACCTCTTAAAGAAGTGACATTTGAAGGGAGGATGGTCAGCTATGCCAGAGCAGCAGAGAGAGTGTTCTAGGTAGAAAGAACAATTGCAAAAGTGTGGAGTCATTAGAAAGGGTGATCAGAGGACCAGAGAGGAGGCCAGTGTGCCCAGAGCATCCTGAATAGACAGAAGACTGGTATGTAATGAGGTCAGTGGTCTAGCAGAGAGGAGATGTGCTTTGGCCTTGGGTTGGTCACCGAGAAGATAAGGAAAGGGTCAGATCTGGAACTAGAATTAATAGAATTTGTTGAAAGATTAGCTATGGGAGACGAAAGAAAGGGGGAAGCAAAGATTACTCTTAGCTTCTGTGTTTGAGTAATCAGGTGGATACTGGTGCCATTTATTTTGATGTGAAGGAATGGGAGACAGATACGTCCCAGAGAGAAGGAGCTCCATTTTTGGATATATAAAGATACCAAGGTGAAAGTATTTGGATTGCCAAATCATGGATTTGGGCAATAAGGAGGCCCTTCGTTTCTAGTCAGAGATGTGGCCCATTGTAGTTCCGGGGTAACATCCTTAGATCCACTTCCCTTCTAGCTTAACAGAAAGTCTCTGTGAAGGATCTGATGGATGTAACTTGGGCCCAGTGCTCAAGTGAAAATAGACTTCTAAGACCAGATGCTACCAATTACCTTCCCATTAATGTGACTGGTGGGTAGTGGGGGCAGAGAAAATATACTGGGTCCATTACCAGAAAAAAGGTGGAAGGGTATGCCAACAGACAATGAAAATAACTACCGGAGGCAGAAGAGTTGGCCCCACTCGTACCCGTGTGGCAACTTTTTTTTCTGTTATGCTCTCTACTAAAACATTATAATAATCTATATTTTGCTTCATTAGAGACAAAAGCCCCACTGCAAAAGGGTAGCCGTGTGTAGGTGTCTTTGCCAAAAGAGGCTGACTTTGATGGTAGAGCCGCTCGGCCATCCCTACATGATTCCTACGCGGAGGCAGGGAAGCTGAACAGAAAGTTGGCCCCTTGATCTAACTGTTTATTCATTTCCTCATTAAACACGTATATCTTAGGTACTCAATCTGTGCCGGGAGATGAGGGGTATAAATAGATGTGCAAGACAAAGCCTTTAACCCTGTGGGGGAAGACTAGACACGAACACAAACAGTAATACAGAAAAGAACGGGCTGAGTGCCATTCAAAACAAAGTCATCTCTAGAAACCGGGC
The DNA here is from genome assembly GCF_002007445.2 of Ailuropoda melanoleuca. NCBI lineage: Eukaryota > Metazoa > Chordata > Mammalia > Carnivora > Ursidae > Ailuropoda > Ailuropoda melanoleuca. The sequence continues at coordinate 27,345,793 of NC_048237.1, forward strand.
TGTGGTAACTTTGGGGGTGGGTGGTAGTACTTACGTAGAGGCGAAGAAAGAGGAGAAAAGAGATTTTGCCAAAGTATGGAGAGAGGAAGGATTATAGAATGGTCAAAATATCTGTTGAACTGAATTCTAAATTTCTATTATAAAGCAATAGGACTGGGGCTTGAAAGGTAGGTTGGGGCCAGATGATAGAAGTCTCGGAATGCCTGACTTGGAGCACAGGCTTTGATAGAACTCCTCTCAGTGTTTCCATGGAAGAATGACAGGATCCAAGCAGTGCGTTAGGGAAGTCGGCTTGGGGAGGAGTAGGGGAAGCACTGGCGGTGGGGTGACCCTCTGTGGTGGGGTCACTACAGCCTCCATGCTGGAGTGATAGAGTTGAGCTAGGGAGATGGTGCCACTAGAAAAGATAAGATGGGTGGAAGAGAGGGCATGAAGAAATGTTTGACCTGACCGGAGAATGGTAGGTAGGGCAGAATTTCAGAGAGGAAGGAAAAGAGAAAGTAGTCCAAAGTGACTAATGTTTTGAGCTTAGTGAAAAGAAAAAAGGCAGTTTTGCTACAGAAACAGGAAGGTCTGGAGGTTTGGGGAAGACGTGGCTAGTTGACCTTAGACGACGTAGTTTATTAAGCCCAAGTCACCAGGAGGACAGCCCGGAGGAGACTGTCAGCAGCGCACTGGGCATGTAGAATTGGAACCAGAAAAGCCGTCGGCCTGGAGACGAACGCTTGGACTGCATTAGGGGCAGATAGCAGAAGAGGTCTCTGGGCAGCGAGTGCTAGGGAAGAGCTGAGGTCAGAACCTTGGGCAAGTACATTTAGGAATCAGGTAGAGAGAGACAGGAGTCCCAGTGGAGACTGAGGAGAGGCCAGAGAGGCAAAGGGAAAACGTGGTTGTAACGGAAACCAAAGAATGATCAGCCATGTGTTTTATGTTGATTAACCCGATGCCAGAGAAACAGTTACCTTGCAGCAAATTGAAACACATCTTTTATCCTTCCTCCGCTCTTGGCGCCCATCCTTAGGCTGAGCAGAGATTTGCCTGCAAAACGCGCTACCAGTGAAGCGAGATTTGGCACTCTGGCTTGGAAGCGCCTCTCTCAGAGCAGTTTGAGCAACAAAGAGGCAACCTTGACCCCACAGGCCCGGTCTGGACTGCTGTGGGGCTTCCTTCCCAGCTTGATTGCGGGGGTGGGGGGGGGTGGAGTGGGAGCTGGAGGAAGTGGAGCCAGGGAACTTGAGATTCAAAGAAAGGAAGTTCAGATCGGAGGGGCGGATTATTTAGGGAAAAGGAGAATTTTGCGGTATGGGAATTAGAAAACTGTATCTAGAGGCTGTTTTGTTTTTGTTTTTGTTTTTTTCTCTCTCGCTAGGAGAAGGGAAAGAATTGAAAATGAAAATTAAAAGGGGAACTAGATATGAAAACCATGATGCTGTCAGATATTTAGTAAATTCCATTTCCTGATTCAGAAACTTGCACGCTACATTATATGTGAATTGCCTGCTTTTAAAAGTAACTGAAAGTCAATTATTTCTAGGAAAACAATGCACCCTGGACCTAGAAAGTGTGGAAACACACACACAAAAAGTGCGAAGACAAAAACAGGTTACCGCTAACCCTTAATCCAGAGAACCTTCTTTTAAATGTTTAAGTGTTGATATATGAAATTTCATCTGGAATTAGACAAGTAGGCAATTTCCAATCTTTTACTATTATAAACAATATAATGATGAATACCCTTATAATTCATTTTTGAATACTTGCTCTAATATTTTCCTACCATAAATCCCTTTAAGTGGAGTTGTTGGGTAAAAGGAGAGGCACCCTTTTTAAAGCTTTTGATAAATATTGACAAATTTCTGTTCAAATAATTCTACAATTTGACCTTCCACCAGCATTGTGACAGAGTGCCTATTTCCCCCCATGTTCTCATCAAATCTTGTATATTGATTTGTATTTCACTAAATACATAGCTGGGTTGAATTTTTTCCCAAATACTATCGACCATTGTTACCTCTTCTTTGGTGAGTTGTTTAAATATGCCTTTTGGTTATGTTCATCCTTGTTTTTACTCTATAAGATTTTTTTATTTAGTAAAGGATATTTATTCTTTATCACAACATTGCAAATGTTCTATTCATAGTTTTCTATCTCCTGGTGTTTGAATTAATTTCACAGTTTTTTAAATGTATAGGATCGTTTACAATTTTTAAATGTATATAGTCTAACATGTTGCTATTTATGGTTTCTGCTGTGCATGTTATGGGAAATTCTTCCCCATCACAAGAATAAGAAATATTCACCTATATTTTCTTATAGTTTTTTAGTTGTATATGTTTGTATATATGTATGTATATATGTGTATTAGTTGTATCTGTATGTACATATGTTTGTATGTGTGTGTGTTATATAGCATTTTATCCATGCAGATTTTATTTTTGCATTTTGTATTTTTGTATATGAATAGTTAATAAGTTATCCTAGAATAACATTTCACAAACTTTGTTCTGAGGACTTCTGTTCAGGGAGATGCAAATTGGTGCTATAAAAAATGGGTCCTAAGGTTAAGTTTGGACTGACTCGCATACTATAATGCCTTTTTTAAGAATTGATAATAATTTCCCTCTCCCTCTGCCCCTACCCTGTGCTCTCTCTCTCTAAAATAAATAAATATTTAAAAAAAAGAACTGATAATAATCATTAGCAATCTAATACAGAATCCCGACTAACTTCAACTCAGTGCTTTATAAATGCGTTTGAACACTCTCTTTGCAACTCAACTATTTAAACAAGTGTTCATTGCATGTCTGCTATTTTTAAACATATGGAATTATAGGGATTTAAAGGTGAGCAAAATAGAATCATTATCCTCAAAAAGCTTAAAACCAAAGGGAAATTATAGTCTAATAGGGATTGCTTTCGACGGCAGAATATGATACATCCTGCTAGAAGTGGGCAAAAATTTTAAGGCTCATCAACTGAGTACGTATGGGGTGGGGGAGGAGAAGGTCAGACAAGAGTCCCAGGGGCTGACAGAAGATGCCATGTTGAGTCTAGACTAGCTCAGCTTGGACTGACAGTGGCATACGCAACTGTGGGCAACGAAAAACAGAGAATAAGAGTTTAGATCAAGGGTGCTGAGATATGAATTTGGAAGACATCAGCAAGAGAAGATATAGAAAGCCCTTAGGGTAGATTAATAGACGATAGACGAGCAGAGAGCCACAGCACGAGCCTGGGGTGTGGCTACATTTAGGGAGCAACAAGAAGAGCTCGGGAAAGCAAAGGATGATGGCATCAGAGAGGAAGAAAGAGAGTCTTGAACAAATTTAGAAGTCCTTGGGATAGGTTTGTTTCACAGGATCGTTTTGAAATATTTTATTAAAAATGAATTGGTAATTTTCTGGGTGGGAATCTTGGGACAGAGGGTCAAGTGATGTGCTCAGGGGACCATCATGATTCAGCAGCTACACATCAGTTCACTACAAATGAAATGCAACTGGAGATGCAAAAGCTGAGAAAGGCATAAAAACTGAAATTCTGCAAATTACGTATCAGAACCACTTCCTTTAAAAATGTGAAGAGTTAAAAAAATGCAAAGAGTTTAAAATGCATGGTTGTAATTTCAAAATCACTGTGCCTACTTATATATAAAAATTGCTCTTTCTGCTTTGGGAAAGGAGAAGGAAGACTAGTGGCGGAAAGAACGGTGGTTGTGGTGGGTATTCAATGAACTGGGGCTGTCTGAGGTTAATGGTCAATGGTCCCCAGTTTTGAAGGGTGGTAAGTGGCCAGAAGAGTTTACCAATAATGAGTAAAACCACAAGAACCTCCAGAAAGAGTCAACAGAATCCCAGAATGTTAGGGTTTGTAAGAAATATTTGGTAAACCATAGGCAGAGGTGCCCCAGATTCTGATGTGGGAATCAAACATTCCAAATTGGGTCACAAATAAAAACCCCTTCTGCTTTAAACTGTTCTCATGGCTTCCATATGGGCATCCTCTCTGGTGTGCCTTTTTTTCTCTCTGGTTGCTTGTTCTTTGACTTCTGTTTCTCACCCATTCCTTAAATTCCATGTTCATGAACTTGATTCCCTGATTTCAAGTTTCACCTCTTCTATCTTTAGAGTCGGTGGCTTAAACTATTTTCAGAAGATATTTTCATCTTATCTCCATTCGTTGTCTCTTCTTTGTGCATAATCAAAACCAACCTCCTTAGCCATCTACTCCCAGCTATCACTGTCTGTGGAAGTGTTTCCCGAGGGTGTGGGAGCTCAGGCAGGGCCAGGATCTGGGGGTGATGCTGGTGCTGGCAGAAGTTCTGGGGGTAGCACCTCAGCTAAGCCACCATGTCCCGGGTCTCCCCTTCACTCAGCCTCCCTTGCCCAGGCGCTGGGTGATTATTAGTGCCTCCAAAGATGATCTCCCCTAGGTCATCACTTTAATTTTTGAAATGAGTTCCTCAACACCTCCCAAGGAATAGTTAACATTATAATTAACATTGCTTACTATGTACTAGCCACTGCTGTAAAAACTTTATATACATTAACTCCTCTTGAAAGATAGGGAAACTAAGGTGCAAGGTGTTAAACAACTTGCCCAGCTGGTGAGTGGGGGAGCCAGGATTCAGCCCAAGCCGTCTAACTCCTGACATAGCCTGAAGAAAGCCTGGGCAGAGAGAGAGAGGAATACAGTATTCAGAACACACAAATGGTCCTGGCAAGTGGTAAGAGATGCAGTTGAGTATAAAGCAAAAGGGGCAGGTACAGTGAGGCAGGTTTGGGCAGGAAAGCAAGGACTCCCATCTGCTAGAAAATGACCTGATACTTTGACCCAATCATTCTGCCAACTAGTTCCTTCCACCCTCCCTTATATGCCGCCCTTGTTTCCTGCTAGTCCCCTCCTGGAATGCCCTTTCTATCCAATTTCCCTGTCCACACTCTGTTCAGCCCAGGAAAACCCCCTCTGTCTTCATTACATTCACTTTCCATGAGCACCCATATCCTTAATGGGTTTCATGACTCACTTAAATACATAACCCCACCCAACTTTATATTGTTACTTAGCAGTTTCATGTGTTTCCAGCTTATTCCTCCAAATCAGGGAAGGCTCCTCAAAGTCAGGGGCCATGTCTTAGCACAGTCCTTCCTTAGTGCCCCTTCTCATCCTCCACCATCCCCTCACAAATCTGCCCACATAAAAGCATGCAATTAATACTTGTTTACTCAAATCCCATTATTGTGGGAAACCTTCTAAGTGACCTTTGAATGAGTAAGTTCTCAATCTTTAACTTTCTATTTGTATGTGGCACGCAACAGAGACCAATTGTTTGAAATTACATCCAGAACTTCTGTTTACTAAGTATGGTTTGAGTTATTTCATGCAGACAAAGGAGAGAGAGAGAGAGACTGCTTGCTTCCGGAAAACATTTTTAATAACATTATTATTGGCGACTCATGCTGACATGGAACTTCTTCTTTATTTTGGCTGAACTTTGAACACAGATTCACATTGTCCAAGTTTCTCTTGGAGTCAACTTTACTCTCATGCAAACTTCCGAAGATTACCAGCTTCATCTCTCAATGTGAAGCAGAAATGGCCATGTGTACAGAAAATTTATCTAACTCAAAGTCCAAAGTCTGTGTTTATTTTACTGCTTTCAGTTAAAATGTGGAAGTCCAGAATTTCCAAATGTTCACCATATGCGTAAGCCCAAGCAAATCAAACAATTTTCAATTATAATTGGGTAATAATATGGTCCACCTTCTGTCTTACTATTTGGGTTTGCAATGTGAGCAGCAGCAGAAAAATATCAGTTCTCATTTCTCATTTCCCAGGTCAGTGTCACGCCAGAATTCACAGCCCACATCACCCAGAATCCTGCACACGCCACTAAGTGCCCCATCTTCCCAATGTCTTGGAAACATCCATCAGGGAGGCTCCTTTTCTTAATGATGATCAATTCTCATGCTTTAATCTTGTAACGTTATTCAGCTCTCTTGCATTTCAATTCAGTCTTCCAAATGAATAAATAAATAATAAATTCAGTCTTCCAACTCGATTTCAAACTGTAAGTAAATAAAGTATTTTTAAAATTCCTTTGTATCTTCTACAACACCTGATTCCAATGCTTTGAAACCAATAACAAAAAATTTAATTGACCCATGAACAAGTCAACAAAAGCTTAAGAGGCTTTTTCCATCAGAGATTGCAGGTGTTTTTTTTTTTTTTTTGATGTTCTGTACTCAGAGAATGTGACCATCCTTTATAAATTTTATGTATAAATATTTATCCTATATTTAGTTAGAAGGTTACCTAGACTTAAAAAAAATAGTTAATAGAAGGTACTTCTGTATATGTTTGATTTTTAAAACATATTTGTTAAACTACTGAACTATTCTGTAGAACTTTTGTCCCAGACCTAGTCCCATCTCAGACAACTGTTCTCCTTAAACCAGCAAAACCAGCTGGACAATTTTATAAAAAAGCATCCTTACCCATAACTTGTAGGGTTTAAAAATATGCTATTATTTCCACCCATGTCTGATAGCTAAGTTCCTAACAGCAGCACAGTGATCTCGAAGATTATTCACAAAAAAATCTAGGATCCCTGCTGCCCAACTCTTTAATGACCCACCTCTGCAGGGTACCCAGAGCCACTGGTACTCTAGTCCATGCTGGGTACACCAGGCAGCGAGCTTGGTCCTACTCCCCACCTCTCTCTTTTCTTTTTTCTTTCTCTTCTCTCCTCTCCTCCCCTCCCTTCCCTTCCCCCCCTTTCCCCCTTCCCTACCTCCTCTTTCTCTTCCTTCTTTATTTCATTCATCAAATATTTATTAACAACATGTTTTATTATTAACAGGGCCCTGTGTCAAGCAATAGGAACACTGTGTTAGAGTTTATGGTTGAATAGAGAGGTGAATATTAATAAAATGATCACAAATTGTGATGAGTTCTATAAAGGTAAAGAACAGAGAGATATGATAGCAGGTTCCAGAGACCTGGTCTGATCTGGAATGTTGAGAACACAGGCCTAATTTTACATTTAAATCGCAGAGGTAAGTTGAATTTATTAATTTATTCCCCTTTTCTCTTCTCTTTCATTTCTGAAATGCCAACTGCTGGCACCTAGGGCCCAGTGTAATGTGTGTGTGTGTGTGTGTGTGTGTGTGTGTGTGTGTGTGTGTGTTTTACCTTCTCTCTTGCTATGCTAGAATTGTCCCAATAATCAATAAATAGATCCTGAAATTAGGTTTGGACATGTATTTGATATTTAACAAGTGTAAACGTGGTATTAGTGCAAAACTGACCTTGCTTCTCCGCATAGACTGTGGCCCCGTGGACATATGCCCTCTTCTGCCCTTCTTTTCCTTCCAGTTGTCTCAAATTGTACACCTCCTTGGTCCCCACCACGTGGTTTGGCACTGGCCTCATTTGCCACACCCCAGGCTGGACTTGACCTCTGTAGGCTTCCTCACCCGTTTCCTCTTCCTGTTAATTCTTCCCTAAGCATCTCCTTAGTGAAACACATCAAAAATCTTACTCGCTAAAGAAAGTTTCCTTTATTGCCAATATACTTATTCTATTCTAAGGCAAAAAAAGTATATTTTATTCACATTTTTGAGAGCAATAGATGACAAATCAATTTTATTTGATAAAGCTTAATGATGGCAAAGGTGTGGGGAAAATAGAAATTCTAATCCAATCTTCCTGAGAGTGTAAAATTTGGGAGATTTACTGTCAGTATCTACCAAAAACTTCAAATGTACGTGCTCCTTGCCTTGGCAGACCCTCGTCTAGGACATACTTCTGCAAGCTGTGCAAGGATGTATGTAGGAGAGCATTCACTGCTTCTATTATAATAAAAATTTTAAACCACCAAAAGGGGATTGAAGAAGTAAACTATGGTTCAATCATACACAGGGATACTTACTGCCAATTTAATCAATGAGATAAATCAGTTTGGGCTGACATGGAAAAATGTTCACAATATATTGTTAAGTGGAAAAAGCCGAGGTATAGAACAATATAGTACTATGATCCCATTTCTGAAAAAAATAATCATAAAAGCCATCCTGAAATAACACATGACTAGCAATCACCTCTGGGCGGTGGGATGTCTGGGAGCATTCATTTACTGACGCGTCACCTCTGTGATGTGTCCGCTTCAACAGCCAGCATGTCTTATTTTGTTGAATAAGTAATCGTGGCTTTAAAATATTTTTATATCTTAATTTACAGTGGAGTTTCCCTCCTCCTATTCCCTTCCCTTTATTTGAACAGTTTCTGTCCATTTTCTCAAGGAATGTAACGGAACATAAAAATAGCCTCTGGGGTCTTTCTGGCTTTTGTGTTCCAAGAGCATAAGCCCTTAGGGGAAGGGAATTCACTATGTGCATAAACAAAATGTTTTATTCAGCAGCAAGGGGAGCGCAGAGTGTCCTCCAGACTAGGAAGAGACACCACCTGACTGAGGTGATGAGGAAAGAGAGTGTGAGAGGCAGACAGAGGGAGGAGGAGAACTTTTGAGTTTCTAGAGCAGAAACAACCCACACACCGTTTTCCATAGCTGGTGAGTAGAGCAAGGGACAGGGGTGGGAACAGGGAAGATTTCAGAAAATAAATGTCTGTATCTAAGCCGAGAGTTACATTACAGCTAAGATACCTTCCGGTGTCCTGGAGCGAAATGGGCCATCTGGCAGGGCTGCTGTTTCTCAGACTCGGCTGCTGTCCAACAGGAGCGGGCGCCCAGTGTTGCCAGACCTTCTGATTTTTCAAATCCAAAGTTTAAGCTACAAACTCTTAATTTTTAACTGGATCCCTTCCACAGGTGAAACTAAATGTACCTGTCCCAGTCCCTGAGGGCTGCTGTAACAAAATGCCGTAGACGGGGTGGCTTGTGAACAAATTTCTCACAGGTCTCGAGGCTGGGAAGTCCAAGATCAAGGGCTCAGAAGGCTCAGTGTCTGGTGAAGACCTGCTTCCTCGTTCATAGTCAACTTCTCACTATGTCTTCACAGGGTGGAAGGGCTGAGCGAGCTCTCGGGGAGACTTTTATAAGGGTACTAATCCCTTCATGAGCGCTCCACGCTCATGACCCAAGCACCTCCCAAAAGCCCCACCTCCAAACACCATCACCTTAAGGCCTAGGACTTCAACATTGAATATGGGGGAGACGTAAACATTCAGTCCACCGTGGGACCTGTGGGTTAAACCCAACCTACAGGCCTCACATGTGTGAACTGACTGAAGACAAAGAGATGAACTTTGCAAAACAATTCCTGTGCTCCAGGCATGGGCCTGGTAGCAGGAGCTAGGGGCATTTCTCTTCACAGGTGCCAGTGTAGACCAGGACCACAGGCTCCTTCCCACCTCCAGTGCCCTCTTCTTGAGCTCCATAGCCCTAGGTGCTAGATTAAAGAAGAGAGGTGAGGGGACAAGAAACCCAAGAGGCCCTGGTGTTGTACTTTTTATCTACCAGGGTGGGTGAATAGAGATACAGTCAGAAGTGAAATGGAATGAAGAAAGAATCATTAATATATTGATTGTTTTGTGTAGTCCCTGTAGGAAAAGTAGAGGTGCTTTGCCGGGCCCTGGAGAGGCAGCCTTCCTTGAGAACTTTTTTTTTTTTTAAGATTTTATTTATTTATTTATTTATTTATTTATTTATTTATTTATTTATTTATTTGACAGAGAGAGTGTGTGTGTCTGTGTGTACAAGCAGGGGAGTGGCAGGCAGAGGGAGAGCGAGAAACAGGCTCCCCGCTGAGCAGAGAGCCCGATACAGGGCTCAGTCCTGCAGGCAGACGCTTAACTGACTGAGCCACCCAGGTACCCCTTTGTGTATGTGTGTGCGTGCGTGTGTGTGTGTGTGTGTGTGTGTGTGTGAGAGAGAGAGAGAGAGAGAGAGAGAGAGAGCAGCATTCCCTTTATTACTTCAGGACAGAAATTCCAGTCCCCCTCCCACAGCCCTACCCCACCCGACCCTACCCCACACCCCTTTGACCTCCCTGCCCCAGCCACCTTTCTTTCCTTCCTGTCCCACATGAAGCCCCAGTGTCCATCTCCCGCCACTGTCACTGGGACACATGAGAGAGCCAGGCCCTGTGTATGTAGGTTTGGGGGTGACAGGCAGGGAGGGGGCACTTTTATTTTTGGGATTGTGAGAAAAATGAATTCCTAGAATCCCCAGTTGGAACCTGGAACAAATAGAAACAACATAGTAAGGAGGGATTTGTTTCTCTGGTGCTGTGAATATTATAGTTTGGTCATATTAAGTCATGTTATGAGAATTGGCTGGAAAACTAAACTGACTCTTGATTTAAAATATATATATATTGGGGAGAGGCATTTGAATGCCACTAACATACAGCAAACCTAGGGTTCTCCTTACCGCTTTGCTCTCTTCCGTCTCTACTTCCTCTCCCTTATTCAGCCCACTGATTCTTACAGCTCCGACTCACACCTCCACGCAGATGAGTCAAAATCTAGACCACAGGTGCAACTTCTCTGAGCTCTCCAGCCGGGGGCACATCTCAGCCTGGGCTGTCGGAAGCTTTCCCAGAGACCAGTGGGAATCTTCATAAGGAATTCCCCAAAGTGGGTGGGGGAGGGGGTGCAGAATGGTGAAGAAAAGGGGGAAAAACATGAGAAATGACCACCCCTTGCTTCAGGGGAATAGAGGTGTGGGTCACCAGGCCAGAGCACTGGCTGAATTTCAACTCCTGGGCTGGGCATTCTTGTACGGAGTCTCTTCCTCATCTTTCGCTTTCCCTGTCACTATTTTTCCAGTCACTATGACTGGAGATCCCCTAATCAGCTTAGATGTCAATTCTTCCAGAAGTCTTTCCTGACCCTCTAAGTTTGAATCAGGTGCCCCTCGCCCTGTGTCCTGTATTCCATCCCCAAAAAAACTCTCCGTGCACCGCGGTATAAAGCCCTGCTATTCAGCGGCATCTTACACTCCACAGTCCCTGCCTTACGATGGTTCGACTTTACGATGGTGCAAAAGCAACACGCATTCGGTAGAAACCCGACTTTGAATTTTGGATTTGGCTGTTTCCCCAGGCTAGTGATATGCGGTACAACACGCTTCCACTCGGGGTGCTGGGTAGCAGCAGGAGCCCCAGCTCCCAGGCAGCCATGCGGTCCCCAGGATGGACAGCCATTCTGTGTTTCCCTTTCAGTGCAGTATTCGATACGTTACATGAGCTCTTCAACACCTTATTATAAAGTAGGCTTTGTGTTAGATGAGTTTGCCTGACTGTAGGCTGAGGTAGGTGTTCTGGACACGCTTAACGTAGGCCCGGCCAAGCTATCGTGCTCAGTAGGCGAGGTGTATTAAATGCCTCATTTTTGACTTAAGATATTTCAACTTTTGGTATTTTCAACTTGCAATGGGTTTGTGAGGACGTAAGCCTGTTGTAAGTTGAGGAAGCTCTGTACTTAAAGAGAGGTGGGAGGAATGAAGAAACCTACTGTCTCCTTCATATGCCTTTTATGGCAGTGATCTTATTTCATTTTTTATTTACGGTTTAGACTGTTGAGCAAGAAATATTGGATTTCCTTATTTTCCTCCAACAAATTTATTTGTGATTCCAAGCCCCATCTTGCCATGCTGGGGCGTGTTATGATTTTGGTCCTTCTCGGTCCTCCCTGCAGGACTAAGATCGCAGGGAGGTTGCTCTGGACCTCAGTCACCAGGATGCCTCCCCGGACTCTAGGGAACTGCAGCTGTGCTGATTCTAGGCTATGCCTGAGGGCCCTGGAGTCCTGGTAAGGCCAAGAGCCCCGCAGTTCCTGCTCTGAGCTCTCACCACTTCCAGGGAGCAAGAGCTCCTCAGCCCACTCTGCATCCCACCCACTCAGCCCCAAGGCAAGAAGGAACCGTCCCTGTCTCCGCACTTCCCTCTCAGCTCTCCCCGAACCTCCACCTCACCTTCCTCAATGCACTTAGGCTTTGAAAGTCCAGTCAGAAAGGGAAGTGTACCGCCAACAACTTCAGCTTTCTGCCCCTCTGAGGCAGGTCAGAGCCTGGCTCCCTGCTTAAAGGTGAGAAGATAAAGAATAAAATACAGGGGCCCCTGGGTAATGCAGTCGGTTGAGCGTCTGAATCTTGGTTTTGGCTCAGGTTGTGATCTCAGGGTCCTGATCTTAGGGTCATGAGATTAAGCCCGATCAGTGCTCAGCACAGAGTACGCTTAAGACGCTCCCTCTCCCTCTGCCCTTGCCCCCTTCACTCTCGTGCTCCCTCTCTCTCTCAAATAAATAAGTCTTTAAAAAAACTAAATACAGGAAGAAAAACATGGATTTGTATCTCAGAAAATTGTCCAGCCATTTATCTTATGTACCTCTCCTCTTGGCAGCCCTGTAGCTAATAGTACCCCCAACCAAAGGGGTCCACGTCCTTTTTTTCTTTTTTTAAGATTTTATTTATTTATTTGAGAGAGAGAGAGTGCGCGCACACGCACAAGCAGGGGGAGGGGCAGAGGGAGAAGGAGAAGCAGGCTCCCCACGGAGCAGGGAGCCCGATGCGGGGCTTAATCCCAGGACCCTGGGATCATAACCTGAGCCGAAATCAGACACTTACCCAACTGAGCCACCCAGGCGCTCAGGGTTCCACATCCTAATCCCTGGACTTGTGAATATGCTACCTTATATACTAAAGGGACTGTAGGATGTGATGAAATTAAGGATCTTGAGATAGGGATTTTATCCTGGGCTATCTGAGCGGGCCCAACCTAACACAAGGGTCCTATTAAAAGGGAGGTGGGGGGGTGGTCAGAGAGAGAAGACATCAGTAGGAAGCAGAGGTCAGAGAAGGGAGGTGCTACTTGCTGCCTTTCAATTTGGAGGAAGGGGCTATAAGCCAAGGAATGTAGGTTGCCTCTTAAACCTGGAAAAGGCAAGGAAACAAATTCCCCCCTAGAGCCCCCAGAAGGAACACAGGATTGCCAGCACTTTGATGTGAGCCCAGTGAGACTGGGTTTGGGCTTCTGACCTCCAGAAGTATTAATATATTTGCATTGTTTTAAGCCCCTGAGTCGGTGGTAGTTTGCTACGGTGACAACGGATAACTAATACACACCTGAGGGCAGCGGCTGTGTATATGTGTCTCACGTAGGACCTTACGAAGTGTCTTGCACAGAGTACTCAAAAAATGTTTATTCAATTCTCTGCCACTCATTCATAGAAGCCCAAAAAATGGAAAGACACTTAGCATACCAGACTTAAAATATGGTTTCATCTGAGGGATTTGGGCAGGGCTGCATTTTGGTTTAAAAATGTATGGTCCAGGGGCGCCTGGGTGGTGCTGTTGGTTAAGCGTCTGACTTTTGGTTTCGGCTCAGGTCATGGTCTCAGGATACTGGGATTGAGCCCTGTGTCAGGCTCCAGGCTCAGCACAGAGTCTGCTTGAGATTCTCTCTCCTTCTTTCCTCCTGCTCGTGCTCTCTCTCTCTCAAATAAATAAAATTTAAAAAACAAAACAAAAACCAAAACCACATTGTCCAGGTTTCCCTCATTGCACTTCCCTCCACCCCCCAAATGGCACTGAAGGTTCTCTTTGCAGGTTGCTCTTAGGGTGTGGGTGACACAGCCTGGAAAGAGGAAGACTCTTTTCTGAATCTGGCTTTGAAGCATCTGGGGAGACCTTCATCCAGCTATACAATTCTGGGACTGAGGTAAAAAAGGAGTCTTCTTAATTTAAAAAAAAAAAATATATATATATATATATATTTCCTTTTAAATATCAGGAGCTGCTTGTGTGGAGCACTGGGTGACGTACAGAAGTGTTGAGTCACTATACTGTACACCTGAAACTAATGTAACACTATATATTAACAATACTGGAATTAAAATTTTAAAAAATATCAGGAGCCACAAACTGGCCAGATTAGCACATTGAATTTATACCGGCCATGGTGGACCAGAAGAAATGCGTAATGTGTAAGAACAGTTCCCACCGGCAAGAGAGGCATTCCACAAACACGACGGCAAAAGAGATTCCTAGACTCTGAAACTAGGGTTCAGTGGCCACGGGTGTCTGAGAAATGCTAGTGCTTTCGTTCTTCCTCTCTGGGCCCAGCCAGGAAAGGGGTGGGCAGAACAGGGAAAACCTGCAGGAAGTTTGGGAGAGCCTAGAGCAGAAAGGACAAGGGATGACATGAACGCAGGCCACCTGACCCTGAGGGCAGCAGGCCAAGCTGACGCCAGAACTTTCGAGGGGACTAGACCACGTGGTACGACCTGGCCGCGCAGGGACAGTGTGCGGTGCCTGTACGTAGCCCAGAGAAAACATCACAGAAGCAGCCTCACCTCAGCCTCGTCCTTCAGACGGAGGGAGTGCTGATGTTTGCCCCGCATTTAATCCGAGGAGAGGGTTTGCTCAGGTGGCCCCAACTAATAGTAAGTCTTCCACCGTTGGCAGAGCTGAGTGCTGCAGTCTGAAGTAATTTCTTATGGGGGGGTCATAAACAATTACAACTCCTCACATCTATGATCCGTAGCCTGGTAAAAATTTGTACCAACAAAAAATTTTAAGCAGACCTGAAATGGTAACTTTTATTGGAATGAAACCCAACCTTTGTTACTTAAGATTTTTTTTTAAAGATTTATTTGAGAGAGAGAGAGGGAGGGGAGGGGCAGAGAAAGAGGGAGAGAAGCAGACACCACACTGAACACAGAGCTCGATGATTCAGGGCTCAATCCCAGGACCCTGAGGTCATGACCTGAGGCGACATCAGGAGTCGACACTTAACCAACTGAGCCACCCAGGTGCCCCTTTTATCCAACTATAGTTCAAAGAAAATAATTCTGTTTTATAGCTTCATACTTAAAGCATTCTTTTCTTTCTTAAAAAAGTGTTTTTTCAGTAATTGTAACACAGTTTTTTCCCTGAGGCCAAAGTAAAATTAGACTTTACAGATTAATTCTACTTGTAATGTATATATTTTATCTTAGGAGGCTTTCCCCCTTTTTCAAACATGAGGTTTGAAGGCCCCATTTTCCATCCCCCAGCCTGGAAACATCCTTGATACAGGGGAAAGATAACAATCTGGATCCGCTCGGGGAAAGAGACCCACAATAATTCATCTTCATGGCATCGTGCAGCGGGAAAGTCACAAGACCAGGAATCTGGTGACTTGAAGCTGGTCTCCCAGCTTCAAGTGTGGGAGGGAGTTCGGGCTCTGAGTGGGAGTTCTGCCAGCTTGTTGCTGCCGTTTCTTTCCCCTTATTCGTGAAATGCGGGGGCTGACAGAGGCTCTCCAGGACAGTGCTTCTCAGGTTTTAACGTGCGGATCTTGCCCAGGTGTGCGGATCTGGGGACAGCCTGACGTTCTGCATTCCAACCCCATCGCAAGAGGCCAGTGACGCATGTGCTCAAACCACACTCGAACACGCAGTGACCAACCCCAAGGGACAGCCCAGACCCCAAAGGTGTTGTATTTTGTTAACTCATGTCTGTCTTCAAAGTACTGCCATTGTTCACATTCTTAAAAACACATTTTGGACAGTTAGAAAGGACGCATATTGTTCAAGTTAATTAGGGATTGGGATTGCTAGTAAGGGTCACCGAGCGCTGCAGACAAATACGTAAACACACACCTTTTTCTCTGTCACCCTGGCTCTGGCTGCTTATTAGTATCAGCTGAGGTGCCTGCAAACTACATTTGTCTCATTTGCGAGGCTCAATTTGCAACAGCAAAGAAGTTTTATACAGTCAGCAGAAGCCAGCAGAGGCAATAAAAGTTCCTGGAGGTTCAGATGTCATCAGAACAATCCCTCCCCAGGGAAAAACTCTTTGCAGAATGTTGCCATGGTTAGGAAGCCACATTGTCGGTTGAAATCCTGGCTACAGCGTTTTCTAACTATATGACCTTGGGCAATTTTCTTAACACCCAAGTTTCCTTTTTTGGTAAAATGTGATAAGGATTAGGTTATAAAGATTAAAACGAGTTAATGTATATAAGGTGCTTTTTGTACGATGATTGTTATAAAGAAACTATTATTAATATTATCACCTACCCCAAGATTAGAAGTGGGACATTCCTGGGGCGCCTGGGTAGTTCAGTTGGTTAAGGTCTGACTCTTGATTTCAGCTCAGGTCGTGATCTCAGGGTCGTGAGATCAAGCCCCACATCTGAGCATGGAGCTTGCTTAAGATTCTCTCTCTCCTTCTTCCTCCGCATCCTCCTGCCCCCACGCCTCTCAAATAAATAAATAATTAATTTTTTAAAATAAAAAAAGTGGGACATTATATTCCCCCTTTAAAATTACATTTTAGCATTGCCTCAGCAAGACTACAACATATGTGTATTTGTTTAGCGAATGATGAAAATAGTGTAGCTTTGGCCAGGGTGAGGTTGTCATGAGGCCGGAAAGGTACGTTGAGGCTGGTTTGTGGCAGACGTTATAAGCTAGGCCAAAAAGCCTAGATTAATCTTGTTGGCCATGGAGAGCTATTTGAAATTTTTGAGCCAGAGAATGACATGACCATTTTTCTGTTTTAAAACAGACCAGTGCAGAGTTCAAATGGGGTTTTCAAGTATCTCCCCTCTTCTTAAGCTGCACCGAATTTTTCTGCCCTACTTTGATAAGTGATACCACCACAACACTCACCTTTGCAGTTTGTGGTTTTTCTGAGGCAAAGAAGGACTCTCAAACCACTGATGTTTCCATTTCTGCCCCAAGAGGGTGACAGTCGAACAAAACCTTGAAGTCCTAAAATACATTCTAACAACTCCCAGCTAACTACAGCCCTGATATAATTTTATTTTTCCCTTAAATCTGAAAACACATATTTGTATTATCTAAGGCACTTGGGAGATTTCCTTTCCAATGCCCCAGCAGGACCTAAGTCAAAGTGAAAGAGCCAAGGTAATGGAATGATGTCCTGGGTCTTCTAGGAGCAGATAAGGCCCCTCCAGACCCTATGGGAATTTCTTTTAATTGCAAGAAAGTGCTGGCCTACTGTCAAGTAGCTCGTGGGTTTAGGGTCAAGGACTTTATAACTGAGACTTGGGGCCTGGCCAGCTATGATGCAGAATGTAAACATGTTTACAAGCTAAGAATTTTTCCCAAATCCTCTCCCATATGTTAAAACCAGAGTACATAGGGGCACCTGTCTGGCTTAGTCAGGAGAGCATGCAATTCTTTATCTCAGGTTCATGAGTTTGCGCCCCACATTGGGCATAGAGATTACTTAATAAAAAAAATTTTTTTTTAAACCAGAGTATATGAAATCAGGTAGCCAGTCTCCAGGCTTCTACTAAAGGAAAAGACAAAACACTCTTAAATAAAATAAATACATTCCTTCCGACTCAGAAGTGGGAGGTATTTAGAAAGTGGAGTTGAAGTGACATAAGTTCTAAACCCAGTTCTTCCCCAATCTGGGGAGGATCATTTAACACTTGAATCTCTTTTCTCCCCCCAAATAAATGGTAATAAATTCTCAATCATCCAGATGTGCGAAAGTACCACAAATGCTTGCTGAGTGCTTAGTATAGGCTAGCTCCCGTGTTTTTGTCATTTCATTCTACCAGAACGCTACTAACTAAGTAATATCTAGTCTATATTATAACCACATTTCGGAGATAAGGATCACTGAAGTTTAAAGAGCTTATGTAACTTGCCCAAAGCCACACGAGCCAGGATTCAAACACAGAATCTAGAGTCTGTGTGGCTGCAGTCAAATGCTGTCACTACAGTGAGCAAGCTGAGAGCCTCAGGAATTAGCGTGCATACAAACATACTTACCACACGGACGCACCTGCAGGAAAAAGGTAGCGCAAGGAGGGAGAAAGACAGCTGTGTTGCCAGGGCCAAAAAGGCTTGTGAGAAGAATGGTATGGAAATGGGGCTGAAAAAGTGACTACGTAGGATTTCACCGGCAGAGAGAATGAAGACATTCTAGGTGAAGGAACAAGTGTGAACAAAGGCATGGAGGCAAATATCCGGTGTACTTGGAGAACGTCACTATTGTGGTTTAGTAAAGGAGTGTGACAGAGGCATGGAGATTAGCTCCGGGCAAGCCAAGAGGAGTGACAAGGGTCTGAACCAGCTGGTAACTGGAGGAGGAGAAAGTAGAAAGAAATTTAGGGGACATTAACTGAGGAAAAATACTGAGAATTTTGTTCCTCTTTATTATTTTTTTGTGTGTGTATGTATGTCAATAAGGTGTGTGTGTGTGCACGTGCGTGCATACCTGTGTGTGTTCTTTTTTTTTGGCTGTAAAATGCACTTTATTTTTTTGATATTTTTTTATTATATTATGTTAGTTCCTCTTTAAGGCTATGTCTAAGTCAGCTTTGTTTTGGGGGTGCCTAGCGTTATTTCTGGCACGTAGTGCACTCTAAAGTCATGTTTGTTGGGGCGCCTGGGTGGCACAGTGGTTAAGCGTCTGCCTTTGGCTCAGGGCGTGATCCCGGCGTTCTGGGATCGAGCCCCACGTCAGGCTCTTCTGCTGGGAGCCTGCTTCTCCCTCTCCCACTCCTCCTGCTTGTGTTCCCTCTCTCGCTGGCTGTTTCTATCTCTGTCAAATAAATAAATAAAATTTAAAAAAAATAAATAAAGTCATGTTTGTTGAATGAATAAAGGGGAGAAAGTGTCAAAAAGAACCAAAGAGGGGAGAGGAAGTAGATGAGGTATAAATAAGTCAATAAATGCTATAAAAGAAACGAGGTTTCATACATGAGTAAATGGTGGGATCCATGAACTTGAATAGAAAAGTCCAGAGAAACTGGTTTGGAGGGTTGCCAGGTTGCCTCACAAGATTCTGGTGAGTGCAAACGCAAACAGGGTGGTAGGAGCTTCTATAGCTCTATCCATAGCCCTACATGTTTGCATTTGTTTATTCCCTAAACATTCTTGAGTATTCTTTGTGTTGTACATTCATTCAAAAAAAATTTCATGAACATCTATGATCTGTGTTATAAAGATGAATAGAAGAGAACACTTGTCTGAGAAATTCACTGGCCAGTGATTGAGATAGAAATGAAATACAGTAATAACCAATGTTTATTGGATATTGACTATATGCCAGACAAAAATACTTTGCATATTGATTCATTTTATCCTCATTACGATTCTGTGAAGTGTATGTTATTACTATCTGTAAATAGAGGACTAATAGCCCCTCTCAGATGCCCCTATTTCAATCTCTAGAACCTGTGAGTTATATAAAGGGAAATTAAGCTGCAGGTAGAATTAAGATTGCTAATCAACTGACATTGACATAGAGAAAGTAGCCTGGTTAACAGGTGAGTCCCACGTAATCACAAGGACCTTTAAAAGTGGAAGGGATGGGGGAAGCAAAAGAGCAGGCAGGTCAGAAAGAGATGGAGGCAAGGTTGGGGAGATGTCAAGTCTCAACCTGCCATTGTTGGCTTCTAAGATGGAAGGGAGTTCTAAGTCAAGGACTGTTAGCAGCTTCTAGAAGCTGGAAAAAGCAAAGAAACAGATAGGTTATCCCCTAGAGCTTCCAGAAGGAACACAGGCCTGCTGACACATTGATATTTGCCTGGTGTAAAAGACCTGTTCTAGACTTCTGACCTCCAGAAATGCAAGACGATACATTTTTGTTGCTTTCAGCTGTTAAGTGTATGGTACCTCGTTACAGCAGCACAGAAAACTAATACACTACTCATGTTTTTTATTTAAGAAAAGTCTATTAATGTATTTTATAAATTTTTATTTTAGAGATATGGAAACCGAGGCACAGAAAGACTGTTGTTATCCAAATTTTTATTACTTAACATTGTTCTTTCATGAGGGCTTCCTGGTCTTTCTCTCCTCTCTGGCCACCTCAGGTTCCTTGCAAGTTCCTTTACTCATAACCAGTCTCTAAATGGTAGAGTTTCTCAGGGATTTCTCCTAAATACTTTTTCTGTTTCAATATTTTTCCTAGGTAATCTCATTCATTCTCGGGGTTTTAAATATGGTTTATAACCTGATTACTCCCAACACAGTATTTCTAACTTTGTCCCCTCCTCTGAGCTCCAGAGGCCTCCTCTGGAGGCCTCCAGAGAGCCTCCTCTGAGCCCCTCTGGTAAGCTTGTCATCTACCAACTTGACATCTTTGTTTGGATAGCTTACAAACATTCCAAACCTAACATGTACAAAACAATCCTTTGCTACCACAAAATGACTCCCCACTCCCACATTCAATTATATTTGTCTCAAGTCAAAAAAATGGAGTCAAGCTTTAGTCCTTGGTCTCTCCCTCCACCTCCACATTCACCCCACCAGTAGCCCATCTATGTCTTTCTGGCTTCGCTACTACCAACTTGGTCCAAGCCATCACTACTTTCTACCTCGAAAACCACAGTAGTTTCCCCACAGCCTCTCTGTGTCTATCCTTGTTCCTCTGTGGATCTGTTTTCTTTACCACAATGAGTGTCCTTCTTAGACAGTGAATCAGATCTTGTCATGTCCTTGCTTAACACCTTTCAATGGTATTGAAAGGTGTTTTTTTTTTTTTTTAGAATAAGATCCAAACTCCTTTTCAGTAACTCCTAGAGCCCTGCACAATCCAGCTCCTGCTTACCTTACCAACCTCACCTGTCACCACTGCCCCTCATTCTTTCACCTTTTTCCAACCCCACCCAGTTTCTCTCTGAAGTTAATCTCTGAATTTCCTGCCTCAAGAGCTTTGTATCTGCAGCTTCCTATTCATGGAGTACATGTGCCTGTGCTCGTGCACACACACACACACACACACACACACACACACACACACATATACCTTTCACCTACATAGTACTCATTCCTCAATGTTCAGATTAAATGTTTCCCCTTTATAAAGGCCAACCTCAAACCATGCATTTAGTTCGTTCAAAGCATCTTTATTCTGCCACCCAGGCCTTCTCCAACCTGATTCTCTATCCCAGCCCCTATTTGTTTCCTTTTAACACTTATTGCAACTTGTAGTATATTGTCATTTTAATGACTTAATTTTTTTTTTTTTTTGCTTTTTGTCTTTCTAGTATGTTAGTTCCATAAGGTCCAGAACTGTGTCTGCCTTGGTTAGCAGTGTAACCCCAGAGCGCTATGCCTGACACATAACAGGTGCTCAATAAATATTAGTGGACTGTTGAATAAAGGTTGTATATACAAAGTTAGTAATGTTTAAAATGGTACTGATACTCTCTGTACCATTATCTATAGCATATCTATAGTAACGCTACAACTACTTAAATGGTGAATTTGAATTTAAGTCAGTAACTGATCACTAGCCAGTTGAATTTACATTTTATAATATCCTTTTATTACATTGATTATACTTATCTATACATTAGACTGCATTTTAAAGTAAAATTTTATGTCATAAAAAAATTAAAATTTTAAATGTCATGTTATAACAAATTTTATACACATATATTATATATAATATTTCCCTAAAAATTTTGAATCAATTAGCTTCTTTTGCCTTTACACTTACAGTAAAATCACATGGTACAGATTCAGAGTAACAAAATACATATTTAGAATAGATCAGATCAGCACCCAACAGCATATTTTTCCCAGAGTTGGAGGTGCTAATTAGTTTATGTGTCAGATAGGGTTTTTAGGAAATCCCCAATGAGAAATAAAAACTAAGATATAAATTATTCAAATTATGTGCAGCTAAGGACTAATGCTTCTCAACTAGGTATTTGGAGATAAGCAACAAGTGATAAAACATAGTAGTAGGCATATGAAGTAATAATGTTGACATATTTAATGTTTATATATTTAGCCTTCAAGTAAGGCTATATTTGTGGTCAGAAAGGAGCCTACTCCTTTGAAAAATATGTAGAATGTGAAACACCTTCATTCTTTCTCCACCCTTCGTTAAAGCAACATATACCCAACCCCCCAAAGAGGACAAATGGAGATGTGGGTTCTGTTAGTTTGAAGGATAATATTCAATTCCATCAGCAAATTTTTCTTTTGAGGCTATAGGATGTTAGGTATTTATGAAAATAAGCAAGATTCATAAGTCACTATACCTGACTTTATATAGGTTATAATCTTGTTGGAAGAAAAACAAGACAAAATATGTAGAGTCAAGCAACAAACCCATCAGGACCAGAGGTTTTACAAAACCATACTAACTAACTGACTCCATGTGTCCCTGCAAGAGACAAATATGGTGTCAAATTCTGACTCTAAATCCTCACTAGCTAAACAACTTTTATTAAGCTTTGCAACCTCTGAGCCCCAGTGCCTCCTCTGTCAGAAGGGGATTATAGAAGCATACTATGCCTCGTAGGGTCATGATAGGATAAAATGAGATCATCTGGGTGGAGTGCTTGGCATTGAGCATAGCACCAAGTAAGCACTCATTAAACATTAGCTACTGTTATGACTATTTTAGTCTTTTGTAAGTTATATGAGAAATTGCTTCTATAAATGGAATGGAGAAAAGACTTTGTTGAAAAGTATTATTTGCAAACGGTGTCATTTGTTTTAAAGGATTTATCATAAACCTACTAACATTGTTGGGACGAATCCCACGGTAACTTTTGCCAGGAGTTTGCAAACTCGAGGTGCTAATTTCTGGAGTTAAAAGGCTCTTTTCTTTTCTTAGATGGCTTTTTTTTTAATTAAATGCTACCCCAAATGAGAGGTACCAAAATCTTATTTATGATCACATGGCCTAATATAAAAAGATAATTATTCAACAAAACTTCACTTATTTTGAAGGATACAAAATGTCACATATAGTCCTTGCACATGTAGCCCTTGCACATGTAGCCCTTGCATCATGTACACACACACACACACACACACACACACACACACACACACACAATCTGCCTGCCATGGAGAGAAAGCATGCATACCAAAAACTACATTATAAATCAGTAAAGAAGTATATATCATTCTGTTTGGGAATTCCTCCTCTCTCATGATTTTACCTACCTCCTGCATTCTGATGACTCCCAAATCCGTACTTGAAAATTTAGCTTCTCTTCCGGGCCATTGTAGGTTCAAACAACAGTTGGATATCTCCAATGATGTAGCGTGGCCAGAGCTGCACTCACCATCTTGCTGCCATGTATCTACTTCCCCTCCTTTAGTGCTACCATCAACCACTCAGCCAAGGAACTCAGAGCCTAAATGACCCTTCCTTCCTTCTTCCTAAATACCACCAATCCTTCAGTCCCTGATTCTGCCTTCTACATTTTCTTCACTCTGCCCTTTCTCTATGTGGATATCCCCATTATCTTGATTTGGGGCCTGCCTTTTCTCTCATGTATATGAAAGCTGGTAAATTGGTCTCCCTACCCTGTTCTGCCCCCTTCCAAACCCTCCACACCAGGCAAAGTCCTCTATCTAAAAATTAAGCCTCATCTCCTCTGTTTAACGCCCTTCCATGTCTCCCTCTGTTTAATGACTCCCCAGTATTGGCAGTATTGGCATCTACTCAGTTATTTGATTGATTTTACTGACTGCCTACTGTGGAATAGACGCTGTTGTAGGTACTGGGAGAAGAATATTTTTTAAAAAAATCAAGTAAGATTCTTAACTTCATAACCATATTTTCTAAGAGACCACCCCCCCCAAAAGTAAACAAAGACCTACTATAATGTCAGGTAGTGATAATCCATATGAAAAAAGGGAAAGCATGGTATGGGGATAGAGCTGGTTGAAGATCACTATTTTGGGTAGAGTAATTAGAGAAGGTTTTTCTGAAGAAAGGACTCTTAAGCAAAGATTTTCATGAAGTTAAGCAATGAACAATTTAAAAATCTAGATGAAGTGTCTCTCAGACAAGAGAAACAGTGGAAATTTCCTGAGCTTGGAAAGCTTGAGAAAGAGACAGAAGACCAGTATGGCTGAAACAGAATGTGCAAAGTGGAAAGTGATAGTATGTGGATGAACAGGTAGGCCAGGCACACGGTGTAGGGCTTCGTAAACTGCACCAAAGATCACGATTTAGTCTGAGAATAATAGCCCCTGAAAGGTGCTTTTTAAAGTCAGATATATACTGAAGTATAATTTACATACAAAAATGTATCTTTTTTTAGGCATACCATTCAGTGAGCTTTGACATGTTTTGATCAAACCACCACCACCACAATCAAGATAGGAACATTTCCATCTCTCCAAAAAGTTCTCTTGTGCTCCTTTGTAAGCAACCTCTCCCTCATTCTCAGACTCTGTTAACTACTGATCTGTCTTCTGTTCCTATAGTTTTGCCTTTTTTAGAATGTCCTATAAATAGAATCCTACCATGTGTAGATTTTTGCGTCTGCCTTTTTTCACTTAGTACAATGCATTTGAGATTCATCCCAGCCTCACATGTATCAGTTTGTTAGTAGTTTTATCCCTGGAATAGTATTCCATTATGGATGTGCCACAGTTTGTCCAGTTGATGGACATTTAGGTTGTTTCCACTTTAGGGCTATCACAAATAAAGCTGCTATAAACATTCACATAGAGCTCTTTGTGTGGCTGTATGTTTTCATTTCTATTGGAGGGATATCTAGGAATGGGATTGGGAGGTCCTACGTAAGTGTATGTTTAATTATACTCTCTAGCTCCATCCATGTAGTTGGCAAATGGCACTATTTCATTCTTTTGATGGCTGAATAATATACCATTGTGTATATATATCTTCTTTATTCATTCATCTATTAATGGACACTTGGGCTGCTTCCATATCTTGGCTATTTTATCCCTTGAATTAGTGCTTATATCCCTTTGAATTAGTGTTTTTGTGTACTTTGGGTAAATACCCAGTAGTGCGATTGCTAAATCATAAGGTAGTTCTATTTTTAACTATTTGAGGAACCTCCCTACTGTTTTCCAGAGTGGCTGTTATCAGTTTACATTCCCACCAACAACAGGGCAAGAGGGTTCCCTTTTCTCCACATCCTTGCCAACACCTGTTGTTTCTTGTGTTGTTGATTTTAGCCATTCTGACAGATGTGTGGTGATATCTCATTGTAGTTTTGATCTGCATTTCCCTGATAGTGAGATGAACATCTTTTCATGTGTCTGTCGGCCATCTGGATGTCTTCTTTGGAAAAATGTCTATTCATGTCTTCTGCCCATTTTTTAACTGGATTATTTGGTTTGGGGGGGTTGCTTTATAAGTTCTTTATACATTTTAGAAACTAACCCTTTATCAGATATGTCACTTGAAAATATCTTCTCCCATTCCATAGGTTATATTTCAGTTTTGTTGATTATTTTCCTTCACTGTGCAGAAGCTTTTTATTTTGATGTAGTCCCAATAGTTTATTATTGTTTTTGTTTCCCTTGCCCAGGAGATGGAGACATCTATAAAAAAAAGTTGCTATGCCTGATGTCAAAGAGATTACTGCCTGTGTTCTTTTCTGGGATTTTTATGGTTTCAGGTCTCACATTTAGGTTTTAAATCCACTTCAAGTTTATTTTTGTGAATGGTATAAGGGCGGTTTCTTTCTTCTGCATGTTGCCGTCCAGCTTTCCCAGCACCATTTGTTAAAGAGATTGTCTTTTTCCCATTGGATGTTCTTTCCTGCTTTGTTGAAGATTAATTGATCATGTAGTTGTGGATTTACTTCTGTTTTTTCTATTCTATTGATCTTTGTGCCAGTACCATACTGTTTTGATTACTACAGCTTTATAATATAACTTGAAGTCTGTAATTTTGATACTTCGAGCTCTGCTTTTTCTTTTCAACATTGTTTTGGCTATTGGGGTCTTTTGTGGTTCCATACAAATTTTAGGATTGTTTATTCTAGTTCCATGGAAAATGCTGCTGGTCTTTTAATAGAGATTGCATTAAATGTGTATAGTGCTTTGGGTAGTACAGTTTAACAATATTTGTTCTTCCCATCGTGACCATGGAATGTTTTTCCATTTTTTTGTGTCCTCTTCAGTTTCTTTCATAAGTGTTCTATAGTTTTCAGAGTACAGCTCTTTTACAACTCTTTGGCTAGGTTTATTCCTAGGTATCTTATTATTTGGGTGCAATTGTAAATGTGATTGTTTTCTTAATTTCTCATTCTGCTGCTTCATTATTGGTGGCTAGAAATGCAACAGATTTCTGTACATTGATTTTGTATCCTTTGACTTTACTAAATTCATTTATCAGTTCTAGTAGTTTTTTGGTGGAGTCTTTCAGGTTTTCTACATACAATATCAGGTCATCTGCAAATAGTGAAAGTCTTACTTCTTCCTTACCAGTTTGGATGTCTTTTATTTCTTTTGGTTGTCTTATTGCTGTGGCTAGGGCTTCCAGTACTATGTTGAATAAAAGCGGTGAGAGTGGATATCCCTGTCTTGTTCCTGATCTTAGAGGAAAAGCTCTCAGTTTTTCCCCATTAAGGATATTGGCTGTGGGTTTTCACATATAGACTTTATTAATGCCTCTAAACCAACTTTGTTGAGGTTTTTTATAATAAACGGTTGGTATACTTTGTCAAATGCTTTTTCTGCATCTATTGAAATGATCATATGGTTCTTATCCTTTCTTTTGTTAATGTGGTATATCACATTGATTTGATTTGTGAATATTGAACCACACTTGCAACCCAGGAATAAATCCTAATTGATCATGGTAAGTGATTTTTTTTAAAGATTTTATTTATTTATTCGACAGAGATAGAGACAGCCAGCGAGAGAGAGGGAACACAAGCAGGGGGAGTGGGAGAGGAAGAAGCAGGCTCATAGCGGAAGAGCCTGATGTAGGGCTCGATCCCATAACGCCGGGATCACTCCCTGAGCCGAAGGCAGATGCTTAACCGCTGTGCCACCCAGGTGCCCCAGTAAGTGATTTTTTTTTAATGTGTTGTTAGATTTGGTTTGCTAGTATTTTTTTTTGAGGATTTTTGCATCTGTGTTAATTAGGGGTATTAGCCTGTAGTTCTTTTTTAGTGTTGTCTTTATCTGGTTTTGGTATTAGGTAATGCTGGTCTCATAGAATGAATTTGGAAATTTTCCTTCCTTCTCTATTTTTTGGAATAGTTTGAGAAAAATAGGTATTAACTCTTCTTTAAATGTTTGCTAGAACTTGCTTGTGAAGCCATCTGGTGCTGGACTTTCTTTTGTTGGGAGTTTTTTTTTTTTTTTTTATCACTGATTCAGTTTCTTTGCTGGTTATTGGTCTGGTCAAATTTTCTATTTCTTCCTGATTCTGTTTGGTAGTTTATATGTTTCTATGAGCTTATCCATTTCTTTTAGATTGTCCAATTTGTTGGTGTATAGTTTTTCACAGTATTCTCTTATGATTGCATTTCTGTAATGTTGGTTGTTATTTCTCCTCTCTTATTTGTGATTTTACTTGAGTCTTTTCTCCTTTTTTCTTCATAAGTCTGGCTAGAGGCTTATCAATTTTATTTTATTTTTTCAAAGAACCAGCTCCTGCTTCCATTGGTCTGTTCTAATGTTTTTTTATAGTTCCTATGCCATTTATTTCTGCTCTAATCTTTATTATTTCCTTCCTTCTGCTGGTTTTAGATTTTGTCTCTTTATTTTCTAGTTCCTTTCGATGTAAGATAGGTTGTTTACGGGGATTTTTCTTGCTTCTTGAGATAGGCCTGTATTGCTATAAACTCACCTCTTAGAACCACTTTGGCTGCATCCAAAAGGTTTTGGACCATTGTGTTTGCATTTTCATTTGTTTCCATGTACTTTTTATTTCTTCTTTTATTTCTTGATTGACCCATTCATTGTTTAGTAGCATGTTATAAAAACTCCATGTATTTGTTGTCTCTCCAGATTTTTTCTTGTGGTTGACTTCTAGTTTCATAGCATTGTTGTCAGAAAAGATTCATGATATGACTTCAGTCTTCTTGAATTTGTTGAGGCTTGTTTTGTGGGCTAATATGTGATCTGTTCTGGAGAATGTTCCATGTGTACTCAAAACAAATGTATATTGTACTGTTCTAGGATAGAATGTTCTGAATATATCTGTTAGATCCATATGGCCCAATGTGTCATTCAAAGCCATTGTTTCCTTGTTGATTTTCTGTTTAGATGATCTGTTCATTGATGTGAGCGGGGGACATTCAAGTCCTCTACTATTATTATTAATTAGGTCCTTTAGGTTTGTAATTAATGGGTTTATGTATTTGGATGTTCCTCTATTGGGTGCATCAATATTTACAATTGTTAAATCTTGTAGGATTGTTCCCTTTATTGTTATATGGTGTCCTTCTCTGTCTCTTGTTAGTCTTTGTTTTAAAATCTAGTTTGTCTGATATAAATATTGCTATTCTGGCTTTCTTTGAATCCATTTGCATGATAGATGTTTCTCTATCTCCTCACTTTCAATCTTCATGTGTGTTTAGGTCTGAAATGAATCTCTTGTAGGCAGCATATAGATGCATCTTATTTTTTACCCATTCTGTCACCCTATGTCTTTAGATTAGACCAGTTAGCCCACTAACATTCAAAGTAATTATCGATAGATATGTATTTATTGCCATTTTATTGTTTCGTGGTTGTTTTTGGAGATTTTCTCTGATCCTTTCTTATCTTTCTCTTTCATGGTTTGCTACGTTCTTTAGTGATATATTTGGGTTTCTTTCTCTTTATTCTTCGGATTTTTATTAGTGGTTTTTGATATATGGTTACCATTAGGTTTGTTTTTAAATTCTCCTGCATATAGCAGTCTATATTAAGTTGATGGTCATTTAAGTTTGGACCCATTCTTCACTCCTCTCCTCCCCACATTTTAGGTATATGTTTTCCTATTTTATATCCTTTTATTTTGTGAGTTCTTTGACTGATTTTTTTTTTTTACAGAGACATTCATTTTTATTGCTTTTGTGTTTCCTTCATACTGTCATTTTGGTCTCTCCTTTCCATTGAAAAAGTCCCCTTTAATATTTCTTGCAGTGCTGGTTTTAATGATCATGAACTCCTTTCTATTTCTTTTTTCTTTCTTTCTTTCTTCCTTTCTTTCTTTTTTTTCTTTTTGGTCTGGGAAACTCTGTTTCTCATTCTATTCTGAATGATAGCCTTGCTGGAAAGAGGATTCTCATTACCCATTCAGCCCTTTGAAGATACCATGCCAGTCCCTTCTGGCTTGCCAAGTTTCTGTTGAAAAATCTCCTGCTAGCTCTACAGGTTTTTCCTTGTAAGTTACTGTCGTCTTTTCTTGCTGCTTTTAAAATTTTTTCTTTGTCACTATGTTCTCCCAATTTAATTACAATATGTGTTGGTGTGGGTCTGCTTTTGTTAATTTTGATGGGAGTTCTCTGTGCCTCCTAATCTGGATATCTGTATTCTTCCCCATATTAGGGAAGTTTTCTCTTATTATTTCTTCAGATAAATTTTCTGCCCCTTTTCTTTCTCCCTTCTTCTGGGACTCCTATAATGTGAATGTTATTACATTTGATGGAGTCACTGAGTTCCCTAAGTCTATTCTCATTTTGCATAATTCTTTTTTTCCTCTTTTATTCAGCTTGATTACTTCCCATTACTCTGTCTTCTAGGACACTAAGTCATTCCTCTGATTATTCCATCCTGCTGTTCAGTCCATCAAGGATGTTTCTCACTTCACTTATTGAGCCTTTATCTCTGCTATGTTGTTCCTTATCTCTGTGTTAAGGATATCACTTATGTCTTCCACTCTTTTTTCAAGTTCAGTGAGCGTCCTTATAATCATTGCATTAGGCTTTTAGGTTCCAGAGGTGGCAGGGCTGGGCCAGCAGCACCTACCTGCTGGCTTTCCTCACCTCCACTCCACTATCTGCCCATTGCTCCATCTGCCCTGCCACCCATGACAGAACAGGCCATACCCTTCCACAAAGACTTCTTGACTAGAGGCATCACCACTGCCACCTCCAAGACAGCTGTGGCCCCAATCAAATGGGTCAAGCTGCTGCTGCATGTGCAGAACACCAACAAGCAGATCACTGTTAATAAGTAGTACAAGACCATCATGGACCGTGTTGTGTGCATTCCCAAGGAGCAGAGTGTGCTGTCCTGAAGGGGCACCCTAGCTAACACCATTTGCTGCTTGCCCACACAAGCCCTCAATTTTGCCCTCAAGGACGAATACAAGCAGATCATCCAGAGGGTCATGGACAAGCACACAACAGTTCTGGAGGTATTTTGTAAACTGCCGTTTTTATATCTTCTCTCCACGCAGGCTACTCTCTCTTTAAGGATGGCAACTCAGTGATCATTTGCCCTCCTGACTTGCCCAGGGCTGAATCAGTTGACTTTTAAAGCCCCAGGCTCCAAGTCCCAGTGGTTATACAAGCTCACAGAATTCAGCCCCTCTGGTTTTGAGTCAGATGTTATAGGGATTAGTCTTGCCCATATGAGCTCCCTGGTGCAGGGACCCATTCTCTGCCTTATCTGCATGTGCAGCTCCCTCCCTCCTGCAGGCAGTTTCCCTCTGCCTTTCTGACTTTCCTAAACTTTTAGATATGGCTACTTCTCTAGAATTAGTTGTGGAGTTTGTTCTGCCAGTCTTCATACTCCCTCTCTGGTTTATTTACTTGGATATGGATGACATCCAGTTGTAAATGTGGGACTGCTTGAGCCAGGGTTCTCCTACTCACCATGTTCCCAAGCTCCTCCTACATTTCTTCTGATGAGGGCCTCACCCCTCTCTCTTCTTCTGGGAACCAGCCCTTACCCACTTCTGGACAGTCACAGGCCATGACCTTCCAGAGGGGTAGACTTCAGCTCCAGGAGTGGGCATGTGATTCAGAGTATCATACCTTCTCAAACATATCACTCTGTCTGAAGATGATAAAACTAGGAACCATGAAATTTTTGCTGGCATCATTGAAAGACATTCTTTTTTCTGCTACTTGCTGAAAGTGTAGGATCCTACTTAATAATCATCTCATCACCACCAACAAAAAGCCTCAATGAGATATCAGAAGTCAGAAGGAAACAGAGGTACACCGATCTGAGCGATCACATCTTGATGTCAGAGTTTGGGCTCTTGGATCCAGCTATGCTTAAATCTTACTCTTCAGGATTTCAATTATGTAAACTATTAAACACCATTCTTAATTATGCCAATTTGAGTTGGGGTTTCTGTCACTTGGAATTAGTAAAGTCCCAAATAATAAATAGGATATCTCAAATTTGTCCACTGATATATTTCTAATGGCAAAGAACAACAAATCAGTGGTAACCTGTTAGCATAGTCTAGAGAGGGTCAAAACCTGCATTAGATGTCTTTAAAATCTCCTGTTCTCTTAACATTTGAAGTGAATTTTACATTACTCTCCTTTGTATTTTATGTCAGTAAAAAAGAATGCCCTCCATCCTCAAACTAAAAGTGATACTTTATTTTAATGTACCATTTTTTGTCTATGGCTCTGTTTACCCCATTATGCTAAGAGAGCTAGAATTCATCATAGGGGTTGAATGGACAAGACTGAGATCAAAAGAATGTGCAGTTCAATGTGGAGATTGAACTTGGAGGCAAAAGGGCTGGATATGAATCCTGTTTATACATTTGCCATATGACTTCTTAAAAGTTCCAGTTTCCACTTTGAAAAATAGGCCTGCATGTTCCATTTCACTAACACTCTGTGATTTTTAACTCTTCCTACTTTACCTGGCTATTGTAAGGACCAATCTAGTGGTGAGATAATGCCCCTTCTCCTTAAGAGGACTTAGAAATCAATAACCCCTAAGAGTCAGCATAGACCAAGAAGTCATCATCATAGTTTTTAAAACTGAAAGCTTGATTATTTTTTAAAATGGAGTTATTAGTAACCATATTTTAATACATTTTGGAAATTAATGGAGTATCTTAAATATACTGTATCTTGATTTTTAGAAAACATTTGACAAACTTTCTCATGGTATTTTTATGGATAAAATGATGAACACTAATGTCACTGCAGTACTTAGTGGAGGTACAGCTGATTGAATAACCCATTGAAATAATATTGATTACTGGTTCTGAAAAATGTTTACTTAACATCATACCACCCACCAGGCTCTGTTCTTGGCCCTGTCAGGTACAATATTTTGTATTAATAATATGAAAGAAAATTACATATAATTGGTTAACACAAACAACCAGAGATTGAAAATGACCCTGACATGCTAGAATATTTACAGAACTCTTAAAAAAATAATTCAAACAAATGTTAACTTTGACATTTAGCCTCAAGTTAGGAAATTCTGGGCCTCAAAGCAATTCTTGTTCAATAGATCTGAATATATAATTAATTATAAATACAAAATTAGTTAGGAAAAAGTGTGGTTGCTTTTCAACTAACTTAGCTTGAGGTATTAATAGAAGTGCAATACCCAGAACTCGGGAAGTAATGTATCCCACACCATTCAGCACTGATGAGATAATATCTAGTGTTTATATTCTGAAGAGAGATGCAGTAGAAAAACTAGCCTGTGTCCTGGAAAAAGTGACCAAATGGTGGAGATCTGGAAATATGGAGGTTGAAAGGGGTTTGTTCTGGGCTGTGTAACTGAGGACAAGGACTGAGGGGAGACATGGCTATCATCTCCTTCCAGGCTGTTACGGAGCAGGGGCTACAGACTTGGTCCTCCTACTTCAGAGGGGAGGGACAGGACCAAGAAGGAAAGGGGGCAGGTGAAGTGGACTCTGGTTCAGGGTGAGAAAGAACCAGAAACCACCAAACAGATTCCCAAAAGGCAAACCCTCTGTCACAGGCTGGTCCTTGGCAAAGACTGCATGCTCTTCATCTAGGATTTTAAAGAAGAGAGGTTGGGCTCATCTGGTAAAACTAGATTAGAGAAACTTGTGGTTCCTTCCAAACCTATGTTTGTGTAATTTATTATAAGTTACTAAGACAAGAAGTTAAATCATATAGACACCAGCCCCTTACAATATACAAATTTTCACAAATGTGAGGCAAGTCAGGAGGTGCCCACGGGTATCTTGTTGTCTCACTATTTACCTTTTGTAGCAATTGTTTTGCTTCAGTCACTATTGGCAACCAGAATGGAATTTCTGTCTGGTTTTACTCTGTTTGTACAACAGTGAGGAACATGAGCTCTGGAGACAGAATGCCTGTGATCGAATTTTGGTTTTACAGTGCAGGTTTGGGGGATGTTATTTGAGCCTTCAAGCCTCTTTTCCAACCTGAAACCTGGAATAATTGACCTACATATTGGGTCGTTGTGAGGATCAGAGGAGACCGTGCACGTAAAGCACTTAGTGTGGTGCCTGCAACAGAGCAACCCCCCAGCGGATGTTACCTGTGACAGCATTGTTGGAAGTGGTGAACTGCGCCCACCTTTGCAATGGGGCTCCTGGGTTTTACCTTCAAATTTACTCTATCTACTTTAGAGGCCAAGTAACTCCATTTCTTTTGCTCATTGTCCTGCTTTGGGAACAGAATTTAAAAATATGGAATGGGGCTTCTTAGACAGATGAAGGGCAGCGTTGCTGTGGTAGGAGCAGGAGGCTGGCCCCCGTCCTCCATGTGGACCAGCGCTGTGACTAGACAAACCTCTTAGGCTGAACACCAGTAAAATGAGAGCGTTACGTTTTTCCAGCTAAAATGTTTTATCCTAAGTGGGGCCATGAATGGAAAAGAATAGTAAGTCATGAGGATAGACAGAAGGAATGGGAATACTGAAAAGCCTAAACACTGACTATTTAGAGTAGTCTGTGAACTAAGCGGCTCCTTTACAAGTTTCACTGTGCAATTAGTGGTCCTTGTGAGCTGTATGAAACAAGACAATAATAACTATGTCTTCCAATTACTTCCAATGATAAATGACTAAAATTGCCATAAATTTTAATAAGGGTATACTTCATTCACCTGAGGTGAAGTTAAAAGTGACATCTGCCAGACAGGGTCACACTAATCACATGTAGTCTTCCTCATAGGCTGGCATGTTATGTTAAAGGGTCAGAGTCAAATGGAATAGAAAATTTCCTGCCATATAACCCCAGTGCATTGTTTATTTGATTTGTGCTGGAATTCTGTAGATTGACTACAGAATCAGGAACAGTTGGAATTAAAAGAATCCTTTTACTGCCCGATGGCCTCCTGAAGTTTTCCTCTAACCCAGAGCCACATGCTCTCTGTGTCCACAGATAGGCCCAGCAATCAAGGACACAAGTTTCACTACCTTCCACCCCCTCCTTCCTCTACTCTCTTCCCCCAATTTACCCAGCACTTCCAGTGTGAATGTACTGTGCATACAAGGAATAAGATGCAGTTCAGTTGCAAGGAATTCAGTGTCACAGAAGAAATAGATACATAAATAGACAATTCTTACATAATGGGATGAGTGCAATGTAGAAATGTGTCCAGAGCAGTGTAGAAACGTTAGGGGAGGGTTATCCTGTTCAAATGAGGAGTTGGGGGCAATTTAAATGAGAGAAGATTCTCTCATTGGGAGATGATGGACACTGATTTGTTAAAGTTAAATAGTCATTAGCCAGGTAAATAAATGGAACAGGGAGGGGTGGAACATGAAATAGGCGTGGCGATAAGAAACAACATGGTGACTACCAAAGACATTGTAAGCTGTGCCACGTTGCTGAACTAAGAAGATCCATTTGTGCAATGCTAAGTAGCCTAAACTAGTGGTTCACAGTGGGGCCCATGGACCAGCAGTCTCAACATCACCTGGGTATTTGTTGGACATATAAATGCTCAGATCCTATCCTGGAACTACTAAGTCAGAAATTTCGGAGGTAGCGTCCAGTAATTGATGTTTCCACAGTTGATTCTGATGTACACTACAGTTTGAAAAACACTGGCCTAGAATTTATCCTATAGTAGGAAGAGAACTTTTGAAGACTATTAAGAAGAGTGCCATGGACTCTTTATGATATCAGATATACATTCCCCTGCCTTTTGTGATTTTTAGAGATTATTGCTCTAATGAAAGGCCACTCAAGAAGATGGGCTTGCATTTGGGAAACAAAGTCAGTTACATTTTCTTACATATTTTTAAAACTATAGAGCTGGTTAGAATCAAGCTATTGGGAAGGGATGTGTCCTGAAAAATTCTTATCATAGAGATAATATCTTAATAAGTTACAAAAAATATGTTTGGCACATTTTAAGGTATTACCACACCTCATCAGTCAAAAATTACACTAAAATTTTTTGTTAAACTCATTCAGATACCATATATACATAAACTTTGAGAACGTGGTCCATCCTAACCATAACTGTGTCATCTTCACGCTTTACTTTTAGCAGTGGAATGTTGTTTGAAGATTCATTTATACCATCTTCCAAAATTTTATATTAAATAAATATAAAATAAATAAAAGTCAAGTCACTCTGGTTGAAGCTCAGGAAGGGAAGCGCTTTACTTGTCTCCCTTGGGGGTCCCAGGCCCATCTATGGGGCCCATTGTTTTAGAATCATTGATCTATTTTACTCCTGGGAGACATGAATAATCCCACTTCATTAATAAGGCTGATGGTAGCTGTATTAGTCAGAATTCTCTAAAGAAACAGAACCAATAGGATGTGTGCATGTGAGTGTGTGGTGTATCCTAATTCACTAGTCTCTGTGTATGTGTAATATATACACACAGAGAGTAAAAAAGAAGGTAGATTTAAGGAATTGACTTGTGTGATTATGGGGTGCTGACAAGTCTACAGTTTGCAGATCAGGCCAGCAGCCTGGAAATTCCAGCAGGAGTTGATACTGTAGGCTTGAGTCCGAAGGCAGTCTGGAGGCAGAAACTCCTTCTTCCTTCAGGGACACCAATTTTTTCTCTTAAGACTTTCAACTGATTATATGAGGCCACCCATGTTATGGAGGATAAGGCTGTACTCAATGTCTACTAATATACCTTAAAAAGACCTTCACAGTGATAGCTAGGCTGGTGTTTGACCAAACAACTGGGTCATAGTCTACTAATGTCTACTAATACACCTTAAAAAGACCTTCACAGTGATAGCTAGGCTGGTGTTTGACCAAACAACTGGGTCATAGTCTACTAATGTCTACTAATACACCTTAAAAAGACCTTCACAGTGATAGCTAGGCTGGTGTTTGACCAAACAACTGGGTCATAGTCTACTAATGTCTACTAATACACCTTAAAAAGACCTTCACAGTGATAGCTAGGCTGGTGTTTGACCAAACAACTGGGTCATAGTCTACTAATGTCTACTAATACACCTTAAAAAGACCTTCACAGTGATAGCTAGGCTGGTGTTTGACCAAACAACTGGGTCATAGTCTACTAATGTCTACTAATACACCTTAAAAAGACCTTCACAGTGATAGCTAGGCTGGTGTTTGACCAAACAACTGGGTCATAGTCTACTAATGTCTACTAATACACCTTAAAAAGACCTTCACAGTGATAGCTAGGCTGGTGTTTGACCAAACAACTGGGTCATAGTCTACTAATGTCTACTAATACACCTTAAAAAGACCTTCACAGTGATAGCTAGGCTGGTTGTTTGACCAAACAACTGGGTCATAGTCATAGCCTAGCCTATTTGACAAATAGCTGAAATAGGTTGTGCCAATTTGTCTAGCTCTTATGGTAGTAAGAAAGGTTCTAAAGAGCCAGGTGACCAGAGACAAAAACCAAACATCTTAAAGTGTGAATGTGTTCAAAAACTGCTTCTTTGAAATGAATGATATAACTCGAGGTCAAGCAAGGACCGTATGATGAAAGGCAGGGGAAAGCAGGCCTCATTTTGATGAATCTGTCTTATTTCAAAAACAAATTATAGAGAAGAAATTAGTCACCAAAACTCTGCCAACGACTAAAAACTTTTTACTTCAGATCTATTAGCATTTTAGGCTGACACAGCAGCAGACTGGAGTTTCACGCGTGACTCTGACCTATTTCCCAACAACTGTTTTTTTTTTTAACCAGGGGTGTCAGTGAAGGAAATGAAATTCTTTCCTGTTGAATGCTGAGCTCATACTTCTTCCCAAGGAATATTTGCTCTTCAACCTTAAAGAAAGTAATCCAGAAAGGAGTGGTTGAATGATAACCAATACAGATCATTCATACATTTAATCACTTAAGTTTTTGGACTGTAAACTGTGATCTCTTGCACAGCACAAGTCTTGAAATGGGCCTTCCTTCTAAACCCACTGCCAGGCTGGACTATGTGAGTTACTATGTTGGTACCACCCTCCTCAATTTGGCCACAGCCCTTGGTTTGGAGCAGCCATCTTGTATGCCAACAGCCCATGAGGTAATCTGGCACGAAAGAAAAACTATGCCCTCAGAGAAGATGGTGACTAAATGAACAAACCTAATTCTCCCTTTGAGAAAGTTTTGAATCCTAAAAAGAAAGTCAATCAAAAGTAGCTGGTTAGGGGAGCAAAGACCAAAACACACAGAGAAGCCAGGGGATCAGAGCACAGAGATTACCAAGGCACAGAACACAGCTTTGTAATCTAGTAGAGGGATCTGACAAGAAAAGGAGAATTATAATACAGTGTGATAATTGTTCAACAGCAAGATGCATAGAGCACTATGGGAACACATTGAAAGGGTACTTGGAAGGTGACTAAGAATGGCTTTTTGGAGGATACCATACCAATAGCTGGGGAGTGATAATGGCAGAGTGCCGCCAAGGTCTCCATAAACTTCTGCTATTGAGGGGGTGACTGATGGCTCTCTAAAGCTAGAATTGGATCTTGAGAAATAGAAATCTTCTAGTTCTCAAATTACATCATGATTGCCATATAGCCCATATAGTCTATGGTGATCTTTACATGACTTTCACTTCTGTTGCTGATACTTGGTTCCCATGTGGCACCTAGACATCTCTTTTCCTTATTCTTTTTCCATGTGTATTTATAGTAAGATCTCTGACAATCAAGAGAGTTGATGTTACTTGTAACTTGAAAGCCAAACATGTTTCTTGGGTTAATTATTTGTTATATAAAGAAGCTTTGCGAATCAAGGCCAAAACAACCTATAAGCCAAAATTTTGATTCAGAGAAAGTCATAGTATCCTTCAAATTTAAATTTCTAAAATGAAAAAAAAAATGTATTCCATCTAATTTTTTTAGTTTAACCACTGAAAGATTTTACTTACACAAATTGTGACTGATGTGTAGTAGGCAAACAAGGGGGAATTTATACTGTCCTCCTTTCCAGTTAGGGATTGGAAACCATGAGTCAAAATCAAAAGTTGTTGTACCTCAAACAATCTTCAAATGTCAATTAAATTTTCCGCAGTGCACTGAATCAAAATGAAAATGAAACACATATATACATACACGCATACATTATGAAAACCAGAATTGGATCTATAGGTTTTCAAACCTGCTCCTGACTGGTATTTCATTTGGTTCATTTTCCCCTTCCTGTTGGGTTTCCTTAGTTATCAGTCTGCTACAGGATATAAAAGCAACACAACACAGACAACCACTGAAGAATGGAGAGAAATTTATTCCCCTTCACAGTTAGTTGAGTCATTAATTACAGTGACTGTACTAACAGTGGTATTAGTTGTACTATCGATTGTGCAAAACTATTTGCGAATGATAATTTGCAAAAGATAAATTGAGTTAAAAATTTGAGCATCCTAATAATTAGAAAGGATGAAATTTTAGTTTACTGTATACAGTACAACATACCTAATGGAAATGTATGCAAATTTGCACTGTATTAACTTGAAAAAGCTGAATTTCAATTATCAATAAAGTTCTGTTTTCAGCACAAAATTAGGAATAATGTAAGTCAATTTTTTTAACCTTGGAGAATTTGAAGAATTCTTAATTTTAAGTTGGAGGAAGGATGAATGAATTACCAATTGTGTTTATGTTAGTGGCATATGACTTGGCTACTTTTGCTTGTAAATATCTTTGTCAGTCCTATGAGGGCAATTCAACATGAAATATGCAAGTTTTGAATTTTGCAAGGTCTTTAGGAATACATCATTTTTATAAAATGAAATTATGATGTTCTTTCTCTACTTTGATCAATATACCTGTAGCATTCATGCAATAAGGTTTCTTCAGTTTATTGACCGGCATCTGGGTCTTAAGAGGTAGATAAGTCATGATAAGTTTATGTTTCAGTCTATTAAGTTGTGATGGTTAATTTTACGTTACAACTTGACTGGGCTAAGGGATGCCCAGATAATAGGTAAAAAACTACTTCTGGGAGTGTCTGTGAGGATTTTTCCAGAAGAGATTAGCATCTGAATTGGTGAACTGAGTAAAGCAGATGACCCTCCCTAATGTGGGTGGGCATGATCCAATCTGTTGAGGGCCTGAATAGAACAAAAATGTGCTTGAACTGAGACATCCATCTTCTCCTGCCTTCAGACATTGGTGCTTCTGGTTCTCTGACTTTTGGACTCCGATTGGGACTTACACTTTAGGCGCCTGTCCTCAGACCTTCAGACTTGAACAGCTGTCCGGGTTCTCCACACTGCAGATCAAGGGATTTCTTGGCCTCCATAACCATGTGAGTCCATTTTTATTGGTTCTGTTTCTCTGGAGAGCCCTAATACATAAGCGATATTTAGAAAATCTGAAATATTTAGGTCATTGGATACAGTCATCTTGTTTCTAGTCTAATAGGTTTTTTTTTTGCCTTTTTTGGGTTATGAAACCCTTTGAAAGTCTGTGACTCTAACCACCAGAAAAATGCATATATGCATATGTACACTGCATTCTGTTTACATGTATCATGGACCCCAAAAAAAAGAAGCCCTCTTTAGATAAACAATATCTATGGAAAGGAGCTGTTTAAGCAAGTAAAGCCCTCTACCACAACCACCATTGCCAGGAACTCAGCAGTCAGCTGTGTAGTATACTATACATGTGTGTGGGTGGATTGCGGTTCTGGGTTCAGATGACTGCTTTAATTTCTCTTCCTTCAACACTCTTAAATGTTCTAGAATTTCTCTTTGTATTCAGGATCAAAGAATTTGAGAACATTAAACCAAAGATGAAACTAGGTTCCCAATGTTATAAATAATTGTAAAAATTCTTTTTGGTAACAACTAGAGAGCAGTAATGACAAAAAAAAAGTTAAAACACAAAAACAGAACAAACCATGTTCATGTGCTAAATTTCATACAATAAAAGTAAAATACAAAGGTATTTTTTTCTCTTAAAATAGTTTCTTAAGTCAATTTGTACCAATCACACACACAAACACACACACACACACACAGACATAAATAGGCTTATATAGCCATGCTCTGAAATTACATCAACACACATAGAATTTATGTTAATACATATTTTTGATTATTGTTTATTAAGACTATGCCTTTCTCTAAAAGATAGCAAGATTTGAAAATCCAAAAATATAACAAAAATTTGTGGGTGTTTTCATTGAGAAAGTAATTCTTCAGTGTCTAAATAAAAGAAAGGTACAAAATGGTTTCTTTAACTAGAAGTTTTGTCTATTCAACTGCCTGTCATACAGACGTACAAATGGGCATTTACCTATAGGATTATTCATTTAGAAAATATAAAATGTGAGTTGAAATATATCCTCAAAGGAAAAGAAAGCCCTCTTTTAAAGACATTTGAGAGCCATAAAAATTATTTTCCCTGATAGATGACAAGCTAAAGACCATTCCCAAGGGGAACAACAGCAGTAGACTGATCTGAACTCTCAGATTCCCTGTTGTGTTAGTGGAGATGGAAAACCTCCATTTGTGAATATAAGATTAGAGCAAGTGCTAACAAAATAAAGTCAGCTACACATTGGGAAAAAAAAAATCTGATACAAGTCCATTAAGGGAACAAGGGAATTACCAGAAATAACTCTGAAATTCTTTCCCACCAATACTAAACTTAATTACAGACAAGCATTGTAAAAAGTCTATGAGAAGAAAGAGTAAAACAAGGGAAACAAAGAAATTACTGCCTAATAAGTATTGTTTAATGGGTTTCATTATGAACAAATGTACTTTTTATGTTATGTTCTCAATGTTAGACACATTTTGTATTTATAAAAATTACATTTGAGATGATTTCTAGAGGCTTGGTAAAGAACAAACTATAGTTTATCAGGTTTGGATTTATTTTCTTTTTTTAATCTTTTTAAAAAGATTTTATTTATTTATTTCAGAGCGAGAGGAGAGAGAGAGCACACAAGCATGAGCAGGGGGAGGGGGAGGGGCAGAGGGAGAAGCAGACTTCCTTCTGAGGAGTCTCCCTCCTCCCTCTGAGGAGACTCCCATCAAAGGGCTCAATCCCAGGACCCTGGGATCACGACCTGAGCTGAAGGCAGATGTCTAACCATCTGAGCCACCCAGCTGCCCATGCATTTACTTTTAAAAAGGCAAACCATCTCTTGTGTTTCTATAGGAAAAAGACCACTGTGAATTATTGGGTTCATGCTCATAAAATACCAGATTGCTTTCTCTTAGGAAAAACAAATTATGATCAGAAAGTTTAGAAATCAGAGAGCAGAGCTCAGTCAGAAATTCCTTCCACCAGGGCCCTGGGTGGCTCAGTCAGCTAAGATGTCCCGATCCCCTTGCTCATGCTATCTCCTCCGCTCTCTCTCTCTCTCTCAATGAATAAATAAACTCATTAAAAAAAAATTCCTTCCATGGGAAGCGACTGAGGATGAATGAGAACACTCAGACTGAAGAAGTTTCAGGTACTAGTTGAAGCTCAATGTTTTCCTGAAGCCAAATTCAAATTTAGGTAAGACATGTGAGGCACGTGTGCCCTGCCTTGAATCTCAGCATTCAGGAAGTTCTTCGGAACAGAAATGGAAAAGGGACATAGCTTTTGAGGGAAGCTGGACCACTTTGGACTAATGCCTAGAATAATTTTGTGACAATGTAGAAAAAAGGAAGCATTATTTGGAAGGAGAAATGACAACCCATTGCATAAATTATCAATGATTAAAAATATCAAAATAAACTCATAGAAGTCCTTGATAGTCTTGAAAAAAATAAATTTGACAAAGTACACTATAACATATAATACAGGTCCTGAGAGCTACAAACACTTGAAAGCAGAAAGTGCTTGCAGTATATGAGTTAAGATGGCATTATCTAAAACAAAAATTCTCAACAGCTGATAAGCAGCAGCACAAAGAAATTATCTAAGATGTATCCTCCATCAACTCTTTGTTGTTTTTTTTTTTAAAGGATTTTTTTTAATCGACTTCTGAATAAGAATTTGGAAGGTCCCAATGTGAAATGCCCAAGAAGAAATTTCATGGTCATATCTCAGTGGTTCTTCAGTGACAAGCATGGTAAAGAAGTGTTACATTCCATCAGCCTCACAGAATGTGTTGTAGGATGTATTACCTAGGCCTTCCTTCAGTCTCCTGGAGCTTACGTTCCTTCTCTTGTGGGTTCTTCTTTATGCTGCCATGTACTACGGTCCTAGTTTGATATAAAACTTGAATTCACAGTTTCACATCCCCTTCTCCCACGTATTCACCAAACATCTTAGGCAACATCCTTCTCAGAGCCTTAGTTTCATTACTCATAATACAAAATGAAAATACCTACCACTCAGATCTTCCTTGCTAGGGCTTGAGTATAACTCCTCTTCTAAAATATTCTGTATCTTTTCCTCGTATAACTGGGGATTTACTTCAGTTTAATGGCAACTCATTTAGTTATGTTCTCAGTGTTAGACACAATATCTTATATGTTCATAAAAATTGCATTTGAGAGGATTTCTATGGGCTTGGGAAAAAACAATCATGTAGTTTATAGGTTTTGCATTTACTTTCAGAAAGGCAAATTATTTTAGAAAGGCAATTATTTGTCTTCAACTTTCCAACTTATTGTGGACTTTTTTTCCACGTTGGCTTCTGAAAAGATACAAAGAACAATTCTACCGTTTCCTCTGTCTCCTTTTCCCACATTTCTTATTTTTCATGACTAGAAACAGCTTACACTCATATCCATACTAACAACATGACCTGTCCTCTTTCCCCATCATCCCTTAAAATGTTATGAAAGTTTATGACCATTGAGTGTTAGTCCATCTTCATGTAAAAATTTTTTGGAAGGTGAGTTGCTCTAAGATTTATCTTTTTACCATCAATCCACATCCATCTACAGCCATCACCCTAATCCCTGCCACCCTCCCACTGGTTCTACCTGACCTGTGATCTATGGGAAATACCTTTGACTTATAGTCAGCATCTCTAGTTTGAGTTCTGGTTTTATTCCTTAAGAGGTCTAGAAAAGTCCCCTTAATCAGGGTTCCCAGTTGGGTTCACTCTCCATATCATCTGGGCAGCCTTTTGACTGTTAAAGCACAGTCTTGGAGATTGAGTGGGGAGATTGAAGCACAAAAACCTATTTTATGAAATGCTGTCTTAAATGATACAAATGAAGATTTAAGTTTGGGATCTAGTGGCCAAAATTTCTGAATTACTTCCCTAGCCTGAAAAATGCTAGGTCTCATTTATAGTAATATCATGAAGGTTAAACAAGGCAATGTATGGAAAGAACATTATAAATTGGAAAACTGAATATAATACAAGCCCTCATGAGTCAATATTCTTGTGGAATTTAGAGTATAATAAGTTTATACACAGAGGATGAGAAACAAACATTATCAATACTGATGATCTGAGATGCTCGTAGTATAAAATCTCAGGGTATACCAGAACACAACTTTAAAAACACATAAAGGCATTTTAAAACCAATAGACAAAATGTTTTTACTGTACTTTAAAATTTAAAAAAATGTAAAAATAAATTCCTTCCTTTCTGACTTCCTGAATTACATTGACTTCATTGTGGGAATTTGCTTCTCAAAGTCCCAGTGTTGGGGTGTCCAGGTGGTTCAGGGGGGTGAGTGTCAACTCTTGGTTTCGGTTCAGGTCATGATCTCAGGGGTCCTGGAATCGAGCTTTGCATCAGACTTTGCATTCAGCATGGAGTCTGCCTGAGGTTCTCTCTCTCCCTCTGCCTTTCCCCTGGCTCATGTGCTCTCTCTCTCTCTAGCGCCTTCTCTCTGAAAAAAATAAATCTTAAAAAAAAAAAAAGACAAAAATAAAGTCCTGGTATTATAGGAAACCAGAGAAACACTGGAACACTCTGAGGCCAAATTAAAGAAAGACAATTGATCTGCAAATATTGGTCTCTGTTCTTCCCATACCTAACTTGTTTCCTGGAACTATAATAATTGAGATGCTAAGGGATGTTTACTAACCTGGTCCCCATTTTGTGCATTTTACATTGCAAGGAAATAAATGGTACTCTAATAGCTTGGAAAAAGTACTGCAGGAAATGGCATCAGCTTTGGAGAGTTTCTAATTCATTATAATTTCCAGCATAAAACATTTGCCAAGTCCCTAGAGGGTTTAACCTACTTAAGCTGATGCAAGCAGACAGGCTGATAGAAAGAGACTATTACTCTAAAATAATTGTAATTATCATTTTGGGAAGACCGTGGGCTTTACATTCAATCTATCATAGATGTTTAATTTTCCTCTTTCAAGAAAATAGAAACTTTTGAAGTTTATTTTTTCACTCTTGGCAGGGGGATCATCTAATAAGCTTGTAACCTAAATTCATAACCTACAATCTAGACTTCAAGCTCATTAATTCAACTTTTTAAAATATCTGGCTCCTGTTCCTCTCTGGTCTGCTAGACATCATTTCTCCAAATACCCTTCATTTGGTACAGAACTCCTCTTGTGTTTTCTGCATGTATTGGTTGTATGAAGAAGTGGCAGGTGCAGAAATAACCTGATGTGTGCGGAAACAATACCATGACCACCCTATCATCACCCGCCTTCTCCTTGGAAAATCCTTTGGCAACTTCTACTTATACTTCAAACTTCAGCTCAAGGATCCTCTCTGCTAGAAAGTTTTCTGGCCCCTAGCCTGATTTAGCTGCCCCTCCTCTGGGATTCCCTACCATCCTAGGTACACGTCTGCCCTAGCACCCAAAACAACATGTAAAAATGATTTCCACATCTCTCCCACACCCTAGCTGCTAAGGTCCCAATAGTGGACCATACCTAATTTGACTCTGTATCCACAGCACTTACCTCAGGGTCTGGTACCTAGTGGGTACCACGGATGTTTGTCGGTTGAAGGAAGGTCCCATGTAATGAATAAGTG
Organism: Ailuropoda melanoleuca; assembly: GCF_002007445.2. Classification (NCBI taxonomy): domain Eukaryota; kingdom Metazoa; phylum Chordata; class Mammalia; order Carnivora; family Ursidae; genus Ailuropoda; species Ailuropoda melanoleuca. The sequence goes on from NC_048237.1 coordinate 27,390,716, forward strand.
ATGTGATCTAAGATTTGTTACACGAAACTTCAGAAAATCACTTGCAGGTATTGCAATTACGGCATATTTTTGAATTGTTTGGTATAGCTAGATTTTTTTAAAGGTGGGTGAAGGTGAGTTCCATCTATCTGGTAAGCAAGTAGGCAATATAGAGAATCACCTTGGATGATATTCCTTGTTCTTAGTCATTTGAATCATTCTTATATGTAAAGCAAACATAAGCCAACATCCTCTGCTTATAGGATATACGGAGCCCATTTCCCTTTGGAATGCAGAATTCCAAGAAGGGGTGAACTTATTTGCATAAAGATCCCTGGAGTTAGAAAGACCTTCCCAGTGGCCAGACTGTCCATGAGCAATACTTAGGGACATGGAAGGAAGGGTGCCCAAAATAAACCTTGAGGGTAGAAAAGTACTAGAATTGTTAGCTTAACTCAGAACTGAGCTGATAGAGAACAACAAGGATCCTGGGTCAACAGATGGCGGATGGCAGAACTTCATCAACCCAGCCTCCGGACACATTTAGACCCTGGCAAGTAGGTTCAATGTATGAACCAAGGAGATGGTCATTAAAAGCTATAACAATTAGGGGACCCCAGTCTTCTAGTGGCACGGAGTTTCTGAATGGTGAATATATGGGTCATCTTCACTGTTATGATGGGCATGTCTTCATACCAGCACCAACAAGAGCAAAGCAGAATAGTCATAGCCCACCCCCTCATCTCCCACTGTCCCTCATGTGCCAGAGGCTATGAATTGGTTATACCATTTTTCATTGCTGTTTCCCACTGTACAGTTTGGAAAACCAAATATAGGACTTGCTACCCAGCTCTTTTGCAGGTAGGAATGGTTATGTGGCCCACACATGACAAACAAGCAGAAGTCTCCCAGGGAACTTTTTATTAAGCCTTTGTTTTCCATATAACATGGAGAAAGACCTATCTGGCACCAGCCTCCCTCATTTTTTCCTGCCTTGAATACAATGCTAGATGCTTGATCTCCAGCAAGCATCAGCAGTCAAGAGCAAACAAGCCATTACATTATGGGTAGCAAAGCAGAAAGACAAAACTAGGGCATTGACACTATCATGGAGTTTCTATATATGCAGACTTCTGGTCGCTTAAGTAAAATAAAATCCTATGTGTTTCAGCTACTGTTAGATTACCTGTTACACGCAGTTAAGGCATTCTCAACTGATAAAACTTCACACCCACAGTCATACTGATCAAACACTACTAACCACAAGTGATATTTAGACGCCTAAGGGATGTAGTCCTTAGCAGGATGTCTGGTTGAGTGCTACTTAGTACAGAATAGTACGTTCACAGCCCGGGATGCTGCAGGGTTGAGCAGCACCAACAGAAACAGAGTTAAAGTGGCCAGAACATCAATGGAGAACGATCCGACCGGCTCACAGGGTGCCCATCCCCATTCCCCCTCGCAGGGGACACGGAGACTCTACCCAAACAGGGTTTTCTGAGTACCGGCAGGCAGGCCCCTCCCCCAGAAGGCAGGCTGAAAAATCAAGAAGCCCACAACCCGGAGCGCCTGAGTGGCGCAGTCACCAAGCACCTGTCTTCGGATTAGGGTGTGATCACAACGTTCCGGAAAGGAGTCCCTCATCGGGCTTCTCCACCGGGAGCCTGCTTCTTCCTCTCCCACTCCTCTGCTTGGGTTCCCTTTCTTGCTGACTGTCTCTCTCTCTCTCAAATAAATAAATAAACTCTTTAAGGAAGAAGCCCACATCCCTAAGATCTCTATAAAACAAGGGCGCACGGCCTGGGTCCCAGTCAACACTTGGGCTCTGGACAACCCTGCAATCTCTCTTCATCAGAATGACGAGAAGGAGAAGTCCCCCCCAGCAAAGAAAAGATAATGAGTCTGTGGCCTCTGCCACAGAATTGGCCTCGGCCACAGAATTAATACATATGGATGTATCCCAATTATCAGAAATGGAATTCAGAGCAACAATGGTCAAGATGATGAGTAAACTTGAAAAAAGCATCAGAGAAAGCGTTGCTGAGAATATAGAATCCCTAAGGGCAGAAATGAGAGCGAATCTGACAGAAATTAAAAATTCTATGAGCCAAATGCAGTCAAAACTAGAGGCTCTGACGGCCAGGGTCACCGAGGCAGAGGAACGCGTTAGCGAATTGGAGGATGGGTTAGTAGAAGAAAAAACGAAAATAGAAGCTGGTCTTAAAAAAATCCACGCCCACGAATGTAGATTACGGGAGATTACTGACTCTATGAAACGATCCAATGTCAGAATCATCGGCATCCCTGAAGGGGTGGAGAAAAACAGAGGTCTAGAAGAGATATTTGAACAAATTGTAGCTGAAAACTTCCCTAATCTAGCAAGGGAAACAAGCATTCGTGTCCAAGAGGCAGAGAGGACCCCATCCAAGCTCAACCAGGACAAACCTACGCCACGGCATGTCATAGTGCAATTCGCAAATATTAGATCCAAGGATACAGTATTGAAAGCGGCCAGGGCAAAGAAATTTCTCACGTACCAAGGCAAAGGTATCAGGATTACGTCAGACCTGTCTACAGAGACCTGGAATGAGAGAAAGGCTTGGGGGGGCATTTTTAAAGCTCTTTCAGAGAAAAACATGCAGCCAAGGATCCTTTATCCAGCAAAGCTGTCATTCAGAATTGATGGAGAAATAAAGACGTTCCAAAATCGCCAATCATTAACCAATTTCGTAACCACGAAACCAGCCCTACAGGAGATATTAAGGGGGGCTCTATAAAGGTAAAAAGGCCCCAAGAGTGATACAGAGCAGCAAGTCACAACCGATACAAAGACTTTAAAGAGAAATGGCATCATTAAAATCATATCTGTCAATAATCTCTATCAATCTAAATGGCTTAAACTCTCCCATAAAACGCCACAGGGTTGCAGATTGGATAAAAAGACATGACCCATCCATTTGCTGTCTACAAGAGACTCATTTTGAACCCAAAGATGCATTCAGACTTAGAGTAAGGGGATGGAGTACCATCTTCCACGCAAATGGACCTCAAAAGAAAGCTGGAGTAGCAATTCTCATATCAGATAGACTGGATTTTAAACTAGAGGCCATAGAGAGAGATACAGAAGGGCACTATATTATTCTTAAAGGAAGTATTCAACAAGTGGATATGACAATTATTAATATATATGCCCCCAACAGGGGAGCAGCAAGATACACAAGCCAACTCTTAACCAAAATAAAGAGACATATAGATAAGAACACAGTAATAGTAGGGGACCTCAACACCCCACTATCAGAAATAGACAGAACACCCTGGCAAAAACTAAGCAAAGAATCAAAGGCTTTGAATGCCATACTCGACGAGTTGGACCTCATAGATATATATAGAACACTACACCCCAGAACCAAAGAATACTCATTCTATTCAAATGCCCATGGAACATTCTCAAGAATAGATCATGCTCTGGGACACAAAACAGGTCTCAGCCAATACCAAAAGATTGAAATTATCCCCTGCATATTCTCAGACCACAACGCTCTGAAATTGGAACTCAACCACAAGGAAAAACCTGGAAGAAACTCAAACACTTGGAGGCTAAGAACCATCCTGCTCAAGAATGACTCGATAAACCAGGAAATCAAAAAACAAATTAAACAATTTATGGAGACCAACGAGAATGAATACACAACGGTCCAAAACCTATGGGATACTGCAAAGGCAGTCCTAAGGGGGAAATACATAGCCATCCAAGCCTCACTCAAAAGAATAGAAAAATCTAAAATGCAGTTTCTATATTCTCACCTCAAGAAACTGGAACAGCAACAGAGGGACAGGCCTAACCCACTGACAAGGAAGGAGTTGACCAAGATTAGAGCAGAAATCAATGAATTAGAGACCAGAACCACAGTAGAGCAGATCAACAGGACTAGAAGCTGGTTCTTTGAGAGAATCCATAAAATTGATAGACCACTGGCAAAACTTGTCCAAAAACAAAGAGAAAGGACTGAGATTATTAAAATTATGACTGAAAAGGGAGAGGTCACGACCAGCACCATTGAAATTGCAAGGATTATTAGAAACTTTTATCAACAGCTATATGCCAAAAAACTAAACAATCTGGAAGAGATGGAGGCCTTCCTGGAAACCTATAAACTACCAAGACTGAAACAGGAAGAAATAGATTTCTTAAATAGGCCAATTAACTATGAAGAAATTGAGTCAGTGATAAACAACCTTCCAAATAATAAAACTCCAGGCCCAGACGGTTTTCCTGGGGAATTCTACCAAACATTCAAAGAAGAAATAATACCTATTCTCCTAAAGCTATTTCAAAAAATAGAAACAGAAGGAAAGCTACCAAACTCATTCTATGAGGCTAATATTACCTTGATCCCCAAACCAGGCAAAGACCCCCTCAAAAAGGAGAATTACAGACCGATTTCTCTAATGAATATGGATGCCAAAATCCTCAACAAGATCCTTGCTAATAGAATCCAACAGTACATTAAAAGGATTATCCATCATGACCAAGTGGGATTCATACCTGGGATGCAAGCATGGTTCAACACTCGCAAATCAATCAATGTGATACATCATATCAACAAGAAAAGACTCAAGAACCATATGATCCTCTCAATTGATGCAGAAAAAGCATTTGACAAAATACAGCATCCTTTCCTGATTAAAACCCTTCAGAGTGTAGGAATAGAGGGTACATTTCTCAATCTCATAAAAGCCATCTATGAAAAGCCTACTGCAAGCATTATTCTCAATGGGGAAAAGCTGGAAGCCTTTCCCTTAAGATCAGGAACACGACAAGGATGCCCACTCTCGCCACTATTATTCAACATAGTACTAGAAGTCCTTGCAACAGCAATCAGAAGACAAAAAGGGATCAAAGGTATCCAAATCGGCAAAGAAGAAGTCAAACTGTCTCTCTTTGCAGATGACATGATACTCTATATGGAAAACCCAAAGGAATCCACTCCCAAACTATTAGAAGTTATAGAACAATTCAGTAAGGTGGCAGGATACAAAATCAATGCCCAGAAATCAGTTGCATTTCTATACACGAATAACGAGACTGAAGAAAGAGAAATTAGGGAATCCATCCCATTTACAATAACACCAAAAACCATGCGTTACCTTGGAATTAACTTAACCAGAGACGTAAAGGACCTATATGCTAGAAACTATAGATCACTTTTGAAAGATATTGAGGAAGACATAAAAAGATGGAAAAATATTCCATGCTCATGGATTGGAAGAATTAACATAGTTAAAATGTCCATACTACCCAGAGCAATCTACACTTTCAATGCTATCCCGATCAAAATACCGAGGACATTTTTCAAAGAACTGGAACAAATAGTCCTTAAATTTGTATGGAACCAGAAAAGGCCCCGAATCTCCAAGGAACTGTTGAAAAGGAAAAACAAAGCTGGGGGCATCACAATGCCGGATTTCGAGCTGTACTACAAAGCTGTGATCACAAAGACAGCATGGTACTGGCACAAAAACAGACACATCGACCAATGGAACAGAATAGAGAACCCAGAAATGGACCCTCGGCTCTTTGGGCAACTAATCTTTGATAAAGCAGGAAAAAACATCCGGTGGAAAAAAGACAGTCTCTTCAATAAATGGTGCTGGGAAAATTGGACAGCTACATGCAAAAGAATGAAACTTGACCACTCTCTCACACCATACACAAAAATAAACTCCAAATGGATGAAAGACCTCAATGTGAGACAGGAATCCATCAAAATTCTAGAGGAGAACATAGGCAACAACTTCTATGACATCGGCCAGAGCAACCTTTTTCACGACACATCTCCAAAGGCAAGAGAAATAAAAGATAAAATGAACTTATGGGACTTTATCAGGATAAAGAGCTTCTGCACAGCCAAGGAAACAGTCAAAAAAACTAAGAGACAGCCCACGGAATGGGAGAATATATTTGCAAAGGACACCACAGATAAAGGACTGGTATCCAAGATCTACAAAGAACTTCTCAAACTCAATACACGAGAAACAAATAAACAAATCATAAAATGGGCAGAAGATATGAACAGACACTTTTCCAATGAAGACATACAAATGGCTAACAGACACATGAAAAAATGTTCAAAATCATTAGCCATCAGGGAAATTCAAATCAAAACCACACTGAGATACCACCTTACGCCAGTTAGAATGGCAAAGATAGACAAGGCAAGAAACAACAATTGTTGGAGAGGATGTGGAGAAAGGGGATCCCTCCTACATTGTTGGTGGGAATGCAAGTTGGTACAGCCACTCTGGAAAACAGTGTGGAGGTCCCTTAAAAAGTTAAAAATTGAACTACCCTATGACCCAGCCATTGCACTACTGGGTGTTTACCCCAAAGATACAGACGTAGTAAAGAGAAGGGCCATATGCACCCCAATGTTCATAGCTGCATTGTCCACAATAGCCAAATCATGGAAGGAGCCGAGATGCCCTTCAACAGATGACTGGATTAAGAAGCTGTGGTCCATATATACAATGGAATATTACTCAGCTATCAGAAAGAACGAATTCTCAACATTTGCTGCAACATGGACGGCACTGGAGGAGATAATGCTAAGTGAAATAAGTCAAGCAGAGAAAGACAATTATCATATGATTTCTCTCATCTATGGAACATAAGAACTAGGAGGATCGGTAGGGGAAGAAAGGGATAAAGAAAAGGGGGGTAATCAGAAGGGGGAATGAAACATGAGAGACTATGGACTATGAGAAACAAACTGAAGACTTCAGAGGGGAGGGGGTGGGGGAATGGGATAGACTGGTGATGGGTAGTAAGGAGGGCACGTATTGCATGGTGCACTGGGTGTTATACGCAACTAATGAAGGCATCGAACTTTACATCGGAATCCGGGGATGTACTGTATGGTGATTAACATAATATAATAAAAAAATCATTAAAAAAAATAGAACAGTGCGTTCAAGTATTGCATTTTGGGATGCCGGGGAGATGGTCTTTTCAGCCAGACAAAGGACAATGTAGATATGAGTGTGCTGATTTTTAACGTTCAGGTTTGAAGAGCAAACCCCAAATACCAGAAAGTGAAAGAAAAAGTAAGCAGGAAAAAAAAAAAAAAAGTGCTGATCTAGGCATCTCAAACCCTAAGAATAAGAAGTGAAACTTTTAGAAGGTTGAATACAAATCAAATTGTTAATAGTGGTTACCACGAGACTCTGTAGGTGAAGCTGGAAGGAAGTGAGGCAGCTATTGCATTTTTTAGATATATTTTTGTATATTTCTGTATGTGAATTTTTGTTACAAAAATGTATTACTTAACTAATAGAAAAAGAATTCTGATAAACTCACCTCTAAGATGATATTTATCAAATGCTTGCCATGCATTCTTCCATTTAATCCTCAAAACTCTGCAGTGAGCAGTGTCTTTCTTTTCACCAGTAAAGAAACTGAGATGTGAGGACCTTAATAACTCTGCCGTGTCACACAGCTAGTGTCTGGGAGAATAAGGACTCAGAGATTCCTCAATTTAGATGCAAAGCTCATTCTCTACCCACTGTGCATACTGCCTCTCCCAGATGTTTCCGGAGATGCAGATATTCTTAATTCGCTTCACCGAATATGAGAGTTTCTCTGGTTGACACTTTCATTAGACTACATGAAGGAAACGATCTTCCAATAGTTTCTCCCCATCCCCCACACCACCCCCCACCTCCTGGTGTAAATACCTTTAGAAACAAGAATGAGCCTACTCTCATTCAGTGTCTCATTAAGGATTTGCTTACAGTTGTCAAAAAAGAGGCCTAAGGGGCGCCTGGGTGGCACAGCGGTTAAGCGTCTGCCTTCGGCTCAGGGCGTGATCCCGGCGTTATGGGATCGAGCCCCACATCAGGCTCCTCTGCTATGAGCCTGCTTCTTCCTCTCCCACTCCCCCTGCTTGTGTTCCCTCTCTCGCTGGCTGTCTCTATCTCTGTCAAATAAATAAAATCTTAAAAAAAAAAAAAAAAAGAGGCCTAAAATGGAGTCATTTGTCCCCAAAGACAGCAAACCAAGATTTACTTACAGTTGCTATCTTTCCCAGGAATGTGACTTTTTTTTTTAATAAAGATTTTTATTTATTTAATTGACAGAAAGTGAGAGTGAACACAAGCAGGGGAAGTAGCAGGCAGAGGGAGAGAGAGAACCAGACTCCCCGCTGAGCAGGGAGCCTGATGTGAGGCTTGATCCCAGGACCTTGGGATCATGACCTAAGCCAAAGGCAGACACTTAAGGGACTGAGTTACCCGGGTGCCCCCAGGAATGTGACCTTTTTTTTTATTTTTATTTTTAAAATTTTTAATAATAATTTTTTATGTTATGTTAGTCACCATACAGTATATCCCTAGTTTTTGATGTAGTGTTCCATGATTCATTATTTGCATAAAACATCCAGTGCACCATGCAATATGTGCCCTCCTTAATACCCATCAGCAGCCTATCCCAATCCCCCCCTCCTCAGATTGTTTCCCAGAGTCCATAGTCTCTCATGGTTCATTCCCCCTTCTGTTTACCCCCCCTTCATATGGCCCTTCTCTTCACTACGTCTGTATCTTTGGGGTAAATACCCAGTAGTGCAATTGCTGGATCATAATTGTCTTTCTCTGCTTGACTTATTTCACTTAGCATTATCTCCTCCAGTCCTGTCCATGTTGCTGCAAATATTGGGTAATCATTCTTTCTGATGGCTGAGTAATATTCCATTGTATATACAGACCACATCTTATTCCAGTCATCTGTTGAAGGGCATCTTAGCTCCTTCCACGATTTAGCTATTGTGGACAATGCTGCTATGAACATTGGGGTGCATATGGCCGAAGGGCATCTTAGCTCCTTCCACGATTTAGCTATTGTGGACAATGCTGCTATGAACATTGGGGTGCATATGGCCCTTCTCTTCACTACGTCTGTATCTTTGGGGTAAATACCCAGTAGTGCAATTGCTGGATCATAGGGTAACTCTATTTTTAACTTTTTAAGGGACCTCCACACTGTTTTCCAAAGTGGCTGTACCAACTTGCATTCCCACCAACAGTGTAAGAGGGATCCCCTTTCTCCATATCCTCTCCAACATTTGTTGTTTCTTGTCTTGTCGATTTTTGCCATTCTAACTGGCGTAAGGTGGTATCTCAGGTCTTCATTGGAAAAGTGTTCATATCTTCTGCCCATTTTTTGATTTGATTATTTGTTTCTCATGTATTGAGTTTGAGAAGTACTTTGTAGATCTTTGATACCAATCTTTTATCTGTAGTGTCATTTGCAAGTATCTTCTGCCCTTCTGTGGGCTTCCTCTTAGTTTTTTTGACTGTATGCTTAGCTGTGCAGAAGCTTTTTATCTTGATGAAGTCCCACAAGTTCATTTTTTCTTTTGTTTCTCTTGCCTTTGGATGTGTCATGAAAAAAGTTGCTGTGGCCGATCTCAAAGGTGTTTCAGCCTATGTTCTCCTCTATGATTTTGTTGGATTCCTGTCTCACATCGAGGTCTTTCATCCCTTTGGAGTCTACCTTCATGTATGGTGTGAGAGAGTGGTCAAGTTTCATTCTTTTGCATGCAGCTGTCCAATTTTCCCAGCACCATTTATTGAAAAGACTGTCTTTTTTCCACCGANCCACAAGTTCATTTTTTCTTTTGTTTCTCTTGCCTTTGGAGATGTGTCATGAAAAAAGTTGCTGTGGCCGATCTCAAAGGTGTTTCAGCCTATGTTCTCCTCTATGATTTTGTTGGATTCCTGTCTCACATCGAGGTCTTTCATCCCTTTGGAGTCTATCTTCANATTCCTGTCTCACATCGAGGTCTTTCATCCCTTTGGAGTCTACCTTCATGTATGGTGTGAGAGAGTGGTCAAGTTTCATTCTTTTGCATGCAGCTGTCCAATTTTCCCAGCACCATTTATTGAAAAGACTGTCTTTTTTCCACCGAATGTTTTTTCCTGCTTTGTCAAAGATTAGTTGCCCAAAGAGCCGAGGGTCCATTTCTGGGTTCTCTATTGTGTTCCATTGGTCTATGTGTCTGTTTTTGTGCCAGTACCATACAGTCTTTGTGATCACAGCTTTGTAGTACAGCTTGAAATCCGGCAATGTGATGCCCCAGCTTTGTTTTTCCTTTTCAACAATTCCTTGGAGATTCGGGGTCTTTTCTGGTTACACACAAATTTAAGGGCTGTTTGTTCCAGTTCTTTGAAAAATGTCATTGGTATTTTGATCGAGATGGCATTGAAAGTGTAGATTGCTCTGGGTAGCATAGACATTTTAACTATGTTTATTCTTCCGATCCATGAGCATGGAATATTTTCCCATCTTTTTGTGCCTTCTTCAATGTCTTTCAAGAGTGATCTGTTGTTTCTAGAATATAGATCCTTTACCTCTCTGGTTAAGTTAATTCCGAGATAACGTCAGACCTGTCTATAGAGACCTGGCAGGCCAGGAAGGGTTGACAAGGTATTTTTAGAGCTCTAACTGAGAAGAACATGTAGCCAAGGATCCTGTATCCAGCAAGGCTGTCATTCAGAATTGATGGAGAGACAAGGACCTTCCAAGACCGGCAGAAACTGAAAGAATATGTGACCACCAAGCCAGTCCTACAAGAAATATTATGGGGGGTTCTATAAAAGTAAAAAGACCCCAAGAGTGACACAGAACAGAAATTTACAATCTATAGAAACAAAGACTTCACAGGCAACATGACATTAAAATCATCTCTCTCAATAATCACTCTCAATGTGAGTGGCCTAAATGCTCCCATTAAACACCACAGGGTTACAGATTGTATAAAAGGACATGACCTGGGGCACCTGGGTGGCTCAGTCGTTAAGCGTTTGCCTTTGGCTCAGGGCGTGATCCCATAGTCCTGGGATCGAGCCCCACATTGGACTCTGCTGGGAGCCTGCTTCTTCATCTCCCACTCCCCCATGCTTGTGACCCTCTCTCACTGGCTATCTCTCTCTCTGTTAAATAAATAAATAAAGTCTTTAAAAAAAAAAAGACATAACCCATCCATTTGCTGTCTACAAGAGACTCATTTTGAACCTAAAGATACATCCAGACTGAAAGTGAAGGGATGGAAAACCATTTTTCATGCCAGTGGACCTCAAAAGAAAACTGGGGTAGCAATTCTCATATCAGACAGATTAGATTTTAGACTAAAGACTGTAGTTAGAGATACAGAAGGACACTATATTATTCTTAAAGGATGTATCCAACAAGTGGATATGACAATTATAAATATCTATGCCCCCAACAGGGGAGCAGCTAGATACACAAGCCGACTCTAAACCAGAATAAAGAGACATATAGATAACAATACATTAATAGTAGGGGACCTCAACACTCCACTGTCAGCAATAGACAGATCACCTAAGCAGGAATGTGACCTTTTAACATTCAATCTGAAATGTCCTGATGAGCGCTAGTGATGCATGACAAAACCCTGCCCATTCCTTACTCCCAAAAAGAAATTATCCTGGCCTGAAACAATCTTTTTTGTTTCCTTTTACTAATAACTTCTTGCCCCACCCTCCTTCCTTTGACATCTTTCCATTTTATTCAATCCTCCAAGCATCTCTCCGCTTACTAGATGGGATGCTGCCCAACTCATGAATCATTGAATAAACCCAATTAGATCTTTAAATTCACTCAGTTGAATTTTGTTTTTCACACTGTTTACATTTGTTAAGACCATCTAGGGCTAGTGTGTCCTTAAAGCCCAATCCTGGTAACTTTGAGAAAGAGCTTTAAATGTATTAGTCACTAAATACAATAAATCAGACATTCAGAAGGAATGGGTGGCTGGTTATGTTGTACCTTTCACAAGGAAATATGTTTAAATGTGAGGAAAATTAATTCTTTAAAAACAGGCTTCATAACTATATAAAATATCAGCATGAAAAACAAAATCCAGACTGTATCTAATGTCAGAGGAAATGAGTGCTTTATTTGATTAAAAGGCTGATGTGAAATTTTGCCTACTAAAAGTCAGGAGGGCTATCTGGAATATTTCACAAGACTCCAGATTCTGCATCTTTTTGTTTTGTTTTGTTTTTTGGGGTTTGGTTTTGTTTTGTTTTTAGAGCTCTTGAGGCCTATATAAGGACTTGACCCTGGGTCATCCAAACTAAATCTTGGATAAGCTTCTGTTAACATATCTTATCTACATAGGTCTTATTTTAAGAGACTATGAAATTATAACCTACAACCATAAAGTGTTAGAACATGAATCACCTCTAAGTGGGAGAGCTGTTTGAATTCTCTGCTTATACAATAATCCAGTATTAGACCATTTAAGTATTATTTTTATGAGTTGTATATATTCTCAATGCAGAAAGAAATGTTTTGTACAGAAAAGACTTTATATGGTGTCATCCCCCTAAATGGTTGTGAAGGAGAGTCAGGTTTAATTCCAAATTTTGCCATTAATAAACTCTCTGATTCCCAGATTTTTATCTCAAACTCACGCTTGCATATCTAGCTTCTTAACTCTACATGGCTAGTTAGGATTTTTTTACTCATTTCTAGTTTAATTGAACTGGGGTCAGAGAACATGTTCTGAATGATTTTAGTCCTTTAACAATTTTTGAGACTTGCTTTATGGCTCAGAATGTGTCAATTTTTACAAATGTTCTTATGTGTGCTATAAACAGATGCACAATCTGCAGTTGGGTGTAGGTCAGTTAAGTTTATTAATGACATTGCTTACACCTTCAGTAACTTCCCTTATTTCTTTCTGCAGACTCCATTAACCACATAGGTATTTAAAAATCTAATATGATGGCAAATTTGTGAATGTCTCTTAATTTTTGCTTCATGTAATTTGAAACTGTGTATTAGGTGATACAGATTTACAACTGTTATAACTCACTGGTGAACTGAACAGTTTATCCTTATAAAATAACCTTTCATTTTTAATAATGTTCGATGTCTATCTTATTGGACACTAAATCTGTCTTATCTGATCAGCTTTCTCTTACTTAGAAATTGAATGGTGTATCTTTATTCTATCCTTTTACTTGAAACCTCTTTTGCTTCCTTGATGAAACATCCAATTTTATTTCTATAAAGTTCTGCCTTCCACAAAACACACAAATATGAACACAGTTCAGCCAAGTTCTTTAACAATTTGTAAAAAAAGATCACCTTGTCGACACTGTCTGACCAGCATGTTCCTCATTCCCTTTTGAGGCTTCATCAGAATGGCCTTTACCCAATTTCCACAATTAATTCTGCTCCGAATTACTTCGGTATTGTCTAAGAGGATGCAGACTTTCCCTGCGCCTCTCTTCTTTTCATTCTGAGCCATGAACAGAATGGCCATTAAAGGTTCATTCACGGAAACATAGCTTTTTCTATCAGGTGCCTCCAAACTCTTCCTGCCTCCCTTTATCACCTATTCCCAAAGCTGCTGTGACATTTTTAGGTACCTGTTACAGCAGCAATCTGCTTCTTCCTCTTTTTTAATGTTTCAATATTTTATTTGAATTCTAGTTAGTTACCATATAGTGCAATGTTAGTTTCAGGAGTGTAATTTTGTGATTCATCACTTCCATACAACACCTAATGCTCATCACCAGAAGTGCCCTCCTTAGAAAGGGGATCCTTCTTACACTGTTGGTGGGAATGCAAGTTGGTGCAGCCGCTTTGGAAAACAGTGTGGAGGTCCCTTAAAAAGTTAAAAATAGAGCTACCCTATGATCCAGCTATTACACTACTGGGTATTTACCCCAAAGATACAGACGTAGCGAAGAGAAGGGCCACATGCACCCCAATGTTCATAGCAGCATTGTCCATAATAGCTAAATGGTGGAAGGAGCTGAGATGCCCTTCAACAGATGACTGGATTAAGAAGATGTGGTCCATATATACAATGGAATATTACTCAGCTATCAGAAAGAATGATTTCCCAACATTTGCAGCAACATGGATGGGACTGGTGGAGATTATGCTAAGTGAAATAAGTCAAGCAGAGAAAGACAATTATCATATGGTTTCTCTCATTTATGGAACATAAGAAATAGGAAGATCTGTAGGCGAAGGAAGGGAAGAATGAAGGGGGGTAAACAGAAGGGGGAATGAACCACGAGAGACTGTGGACTCTGGGAAACAAACTGAGGGCTTCAGAGGGGAAGGGGGTGGAGGTTTGGGATAGGCCGGCGATGGGTCTTAAGGAGGGCATGTATTGCATGGTGCACTGGGGGTTATATGCAAGTAATGAATCATGGAACATTACATCAAAAACTAGGGATGTACTGTATGGTGACTAACATAACATGATAAAAAAAATTTTATAAATATATATATATATATACACACACAGATTATAGCTATGCAACTGTACATTAAAAAGGTGAATTTAAAAAAAAGTGCCTTCCTTAATACCGATCACCCATTTAGCCCATCCACTGCCTACCTCCCATCCAGCAACCATCAGTTTGTTCTCTATAATTAAGAGTGCTATATGGTTTGCCTCTCTTTCTTTCCCCTATGTTCATCTGTTTTGTTTCTTAAATTCCACATATGAGTGAAATCATATGGTATTTATCTTTCTCTGACTGACTTATTTTGCTTAGCATAATACAGTCTAGCTCCATCCATATTGTTGCAAGTGGCAAAATTTCATTCTTTTTGTGACTAATTTTCCATTATGTACTTATACATCTTCTTTATTCATTCACCAGTCAAAGGACATCTGGGTTCTGTCCATAATTTGGCTATTGTTGATAATATAAACATTGGGGTGCATGTGCCCCTTCAAATCAGCATTTTTGTATCCTTTGGGTAAATACCTAGTAGTATAATTTCTGGTTTGTAGGGCAGTTCTATTTTTAACTTTTTGAGGAGCCTCTATACTGTTTTCCAGAGTGGCTGTACCAGTTTGCATTCCCACCAACAATGCAAGAGGGTTCCCCTTTCTCTGCATCCTCGCCAACACCTGTTGTTTCTTGTGTTATTAATTTTAGCCATTTTGACAGCTATGAGGTAGGATCTCATTGTGGTTTTGATTTGTATTTCCCTGATGATGAGTGATGTTGGGCATCTTTTCATGTGTCTGTCAGCCATCTGGATGTTTTCTTTGGAAAAATATTTATTCATGTCTTCTGCCTTTTTCTTACCTGGATTATTTGTTTTTTGGGTGTTGAATTTGTTAAGTTCTTTGTAGATTTTCTAACCCTTTATCAGATATGTCATTTGCAAATATCTTCTCCTATTCCAAAGGCTACCTTTTACTTTTGTCGATTGTTTCTATCATTGTGCAGAAACTTTATATCTTGATGAAGTCCCAATACTTCATTTTGCTTTTCTTTCCCTTGCCTCGGGAGACTTATTTAGTAGGAAGTTGCTATGGCTCATGTCAAAGAGATTAGTGCCTATGTTCTCCTCTAGGATTTTGATGGGTTCCTGTCTCACATTTAGGTCTTTTGTCCATTTTGAATTTATTTTTGTCTGTGGTGTAAGAAAGTGGTCCAGTTTCATTCTTCTGCATGTTGCTGTCCAGTTTTTCCAACACCATTTGTTGAAGAGACTGGTTTTTTCCCCCATTGGATATTCTTCTCTGCTTTGTTGAAGATTAGTTGACAGTATAGTTGTGGGTGCATTTCTGGGTTCTGTATTCTGTTCCATTGATCTATGTGTCTGTTTTTTTTTTTTTTGTCAGTACCATACTGTTGTGATGACTACAGCTTTGTAATATAACTTGAAGTCCAGAGTTGTGATGCCTCCAGCTATGCTTTTCTTTCTCAAGGTTGCTTTGGCTATTCGGGTTTTTTGTGGTTCCATACACATTTTAGGATTTTTTGTTATAGTTCTGTGAAAAATGCTGGTGGTATTTTGATAGAGATTGCATTAAATGTGTAGATCGCTTTTGGTAGTATAGACATTTTAACAATCTTTTTTCTTCAAATCCCTGAGGATGGAACATTTTTCCATTTCTTTGTGTCCTCTTCAATTTCTTTCATAAATGTTCTGTAGTTTTCAGAGTAAAGATCTTTTATCTCTTTGGTTAGGTTTGTTCCTAGGTATCTTATGTTTCTTGGTGCAGTTGTGAATAGGATTAATTCCTTGACTTCTCTGCTTCTTCATTTTGGTGTATAGAAATGTAACAGACTTCTCTGTATGCTGATTTTGTATCCTGTGACGTTACTGAATTCATGTAGTACTGGTGGAGCCTTTTGGGTTTTCTACAGAGAGTATCATGTTGTCTGCAAATAGTGAAAGTTTGACTACTTCCTTGCTGTTTTGGATGCCTTTTATTTTTTGTTGCTGTTGTCTGATTGTTGAGGCTGGACTTCCAGTACTATAAGAAGTGGTGAGAGTGGACATCCCTGTCTTGTTCCTGACTATAGAGGAAAAGCTTTCAGTTTTTCCCCATTGAGGATGATATTAGCTGTGGGTCTTTCATTTATGACCTTTAAGATGTTGAGGTATATTCCCTCTATACCTACTTTGTTGAGGGTTTTTATCAAGAATGGATGCTGTATCTCATAGTCCATAGTCTCTCATGTTTCATTCCCCCTTCTGATTACCCCCCCTTCTTTATCCCTTTCTTCCCCTACCGATCTTCCTAGTTCTTACGTTCCATAGATGAGAGAAATAATATGATAATTGTCTTTCTCTGCTTGACTTATTTCACTTAGCATTATCTCCTCCAGTGCCGTCCATGTTGCAGCAAATGTTGAGAATTCGTTCTTTCTGATAGCTGAGTAATATTCCATTGTATATATGGACCCCAGCTTCTTAATCCAGTCATCTGTTGAAGGGCATCTCAGCTCCTTCTACGATTTAGCTATTGTGGACAATGCTGCTATGAACATTGGGGTGCATATGGCCCTTCTCTTCACTACGTCTGTATCTTTGGGGTAAACACCCAGTAGATGGGTAGTAAGGAGGGCACGTATTGCATGGTGCACTGGGTGTTATATGCAACTAATGAAGCATTGAACTTTACATTGGAATCTGGGGATGTACTGTATGGTGACTAACATAATATAATAAAAAATCATCAAAAAAAATAATAAAATAAAATAAATGTTAGTATGGAAAAAAAAGAATTAGAACTCTTCTTCATTGCTGGTGGAATTGGAAAATGGTGCAGCCACTGTGGAAAACAGTATGGCAGTTTGCCATAAGTTGCCAAAAGGTTTAACATAGAATTATGACATGATCCAGCAATTCCACTTCTGGATATAACCCAAAGCTTTAAAAGGGAACTGAAACATATAATTATATACCCATGTTTACAGTAGTGTTATTCATAATAGCCAAAACACAGACGCAACCCAAGTGTCCATCAATGGATGAATGGATAAACAAAATGTGGTATCTCCAACGATGGAATATTATCCAGCCTTAGAAAGGAAGGGAATTTGGACACGTGCTGTAACGTGGATAAACCTTGAGGACATTATGCTAAGTGAAATAAGGCCAGACACAAAGGACAAATACTATATGATTCCACTTATTTGAAGTACCTAGAGTCATCAAATTCACAGAGACAGAAAGTAGAATGGAGGTTCCCTGGACTGAGGGGAGGGGAGGGGAGGGGGCAATGGGGGTTATTGTTTAACGGGGAGAGAATTTCTATTTGGGATGATGAGAAAATTCTAGAAATGGATAGTTGTGATGGTTGGGCAACATCGTGAACATACTTAATGTCATTGACTTGTACACTTAAAATGGTTAAAATGGTAAATATTATGTATTTTTTACTACAATAAAAAAAACCCTCAGGGAGAAATTAAAAAAAAAAAGAATGGATGCTGTATTTTGTCAAATGCTTTTTCCGCATCTATTGAGTGGATCATATGGTTTTTATCCTTTCTTTTATTAATGTGGTATATCATGTTGATTGATTTGTGAGTGTCAAACTACCCTTGAATCCCAGGAATAAATCCCACTTGATCATGGTAAATGATTCTTATAATGTACTGTTGGATTCAATTCACTAGCATTTTGTTGAGAATTTTTGCATCCATTTCATCAGGGATATTAACCTGTAATTCCCCTTTTTAGTGGAGTCTTTGGTTTTGGAATCAAGGTAATGCTGGCCTCATAGAATGAATTTGGAATTTTTCCTTCCATTTCTATTTTTTGGAAGTTTGAGAAGAATAGTATTAACTTTTCTTTAAATGTTTGGTAAATTCCCCTGGAAAGCCATCTGGCCCTGGACTTTTATATTTATTGGGAGATTTTTTATTGCTGATTCAGTTTCTTTACTGGTTATTAGTCTGTTCAAATTTTCTTTCTATTTCTTCCTGTTTCCATTTTGGTAGTTTATATGTTTTTAGGAATTTATCCATTTCTTCCAGATTGCTCAATTTGTTGGCATATAATTTTTCATAATAGTCTCATAATTGTTCATATTTTCCTGTGATGTTGGTTGTGATCTCTCCTCTCTCATTCATGGTTTTATTTATTTGGGTCCTATCTCTTTTCTTTTTGATAAGTCTGGTTAGGCATTTATCAATTTAATTAATTCTTTCAAAGAACCAGCTCCTAGTTTCATTAATCTGTTCTGGGTTTTTTTGCTTGTTTTTATATCATTTATTTCTGTTGTAATCTTTATTATTTTCCTTCTTCAGGCTTTAGGCTTTTGTCCAAAGCTTACAAAGGTAGATTTCACACATAGTTCAGAGGAGGGAGCCTCTCTTTTTGTGAAGAGGATAGCAGAATGTCTAAGTCTTCTTCAATTTAGCAATATAACTTGTAGAATTAAGAGCAAGTTTTAAGATTCTCTTACATACCTTTATATATTTTTAAAAAATTTTATTAAAGATTTTGTTTGAGAGAGAGAGTGAGAGAGACAGAACAAACAGGGGAAGCAGCAGCTGGAGAAGTAGGATCCCCAATGAGCAGGGAGCCTGACGCGGGGCTCAATCCCAGGATCACAGGATCCTGACCTGAGCCGAAGGCAGATGCCTGACTAAGCCACCCAGGCGCCCCCATATATATATAGATAGATATATATATAGATATATATATATATATATCTCATAAACCTTCATATACACACACACAAATTATATATAGTTATATATAATTATATAATTAAATTTGTAATTTATATTAAATATAATCAAATGATATAGATTATCATATATAACTATATATATACATATGTATAATATATGTAATATATATAACAATCAGGAAAGACCACCTAATAATTATCTCTAATATTCAAGATTTTTTCAGACACAACTGAGTGAAACAGAAACATTCTACCACAGGTTAATTTAACACAGGGTTACTCAACCTTGGCACTACTGACATTTGGGCAGGATAGTTCTTTGTCATGAGGGACTGTCCAATGCATGGTAGGGTGTTTAGCAGCATTCCTGGACTCTACCCACTAGATGCCAATAACAACCCTAGTCATGACAAGGAAAAATGTCTCTTGACATTGCCAAATGTCCCCTGGGGGGCAAAATTGCCCCCTGGTTTAAAAACACTGGTTTTAACATCATGTCTACAACAAAACAAATACAATTTCCAGCTGTGTGATACCACTGAAGAATTGACTGTGATTAAACTAGAATTGCACTTTTATTCTAATTAATGGCTAGAACTAAGTTAAATTAAGTATACCAGTTTTTGTCTATAGTTGAGCAATCCACTACAGCAATCACTAGCCACATGTGGCCACTCTGAAGTGAAATGTACAGTAAGGGTAAAATACACACTGGATTTTAAAGACTTGACAGGAAAAAAGAATGTAAAATATCTCATAATTTTTATGTTAACTGAGCTATTTTGGGTATCCTTATTAATACTGGGAGAAATATTAAAATTAATTTTACCTGTTCATTTTCACTTGTTTTTAAATGTGCTACTAGAGAATTCTAAGTTACATGTATATAGTTCACATTATATTTCCATTGGACAAAACTGGTCTAGAAACTTGAAATGATTTAGTATTATTTTTTAATAAATTCTTCAGTCTATCGAATAAACTACAAAGACTTCATAAGGCTCACCACAGCCCTATGAAACTAGCTCATAACTCTTTACAGCATCATAACTCCTTATTATCATGCCTAAAAGATTTTTCTCCTTCTTTAAACCAATTACTTCTATTCCAATGCTTTATTCTCAGTGTTTCAATCGGTTCTTTTCTGCTTGCTGATTTATCTTCATGTTTTTTATCATTTTCCTGCGCATCCATTTCTTTTGTACACAAAGCCTCTCTCCTTGTGGGTTGCTGAGATCCTGCAGCATCCATCATACTTAGAAAATCGTAAGCAGGAAGAGGAGGTTTCCATTCCCCTGCAGGTAAAATTGCTGCAAGGAAGATACAACCGAAGGTTAATAATGAACAGTTATAAAATCATCATATAAATACTCTAGAAAATATTTTATTTTGAAAAATATATTTGTAAGCATAAAGGCTTTATCAGTTTTACTTACCTAAATGAAACTAGATTTTTTTTGTTGTCCTTGTCTAAGAAACTTGATACATTTGTCATTACCAGCCATTTTAGCTTTTTTATATATTTGCAAGCTATTCTAAATAAAGGTTAGTATTTTTTTAAACATTTTTTTAAAAAGATTTTATTTATTTGAGAGAGAGAGAGAGAGCGAGTGAGCACAAGTGGGGTGAGGGGCAAAGGGAGAAGCAGACTCTCAGCTGAGCAGGGAGCCCAAGGTGGGGCTCAATCCTGGGACTCTGGGATCATGACCAGAGCCAAAGGCAGATGTCTAACCAACTGAGTCACCCAGGCACCCCTAAACATTAGTATTTTTTCTTTTTGTTTTTTTTTAAAATTTTTAAATAATTTTTTATTATATTAGTCACCATACAGTATATCCTTAGTTTTTGATGTAATGTTCCATGATTATTTGCGTATAACACCCAGGGCACCATGCAATATGTGCCCTCCTTAATACCCATCACCAGCCTATCCCAATCCCCCAACCCCCCTCCTCTTTGAAGCACTCAGTTTGTTTCCCAGAGTCCATAGTCTCTCATGGTTCATTCCCCCTTCTGTTTACCACCCCCTTCATTCTTCCCTTCCCTCTCCTACCAATCTTCCTGCTATTTCTTATGTTCCATAAATGAGTGAAACCATATAATTGTCTTTCTCTGCTTGACTTATTTCACTTAGCATAATCTCCTCCAGTCCTGTCCATGTTGCTGCAGATGTTGGGTAATCATTCTTTCTGATGACTAATATTCCATTGTATATATGGACCACATCTTCTTAATCCAGTGATCTGTTGAAGGGCATCTCGGCTCCTTCCACAATTTAGCTATTGTGGACAGTGCTGCTATGAACATTGGGGTGCATATGGCCCTTCTCTTCACTACGTCTGTATCTTTGGGGTAAATACCCAGTAGTGCAATAGCTGGATCATAGGGTAGCTCAATTTTTAACTTTTTAAGGGACCTCCACACTGTTTTCCAAAGTGGCTGTACCAACTTGCATTCCCACCAACAGTGTAAGAGGGATCCCCTTTCTCCTAAATATTAGTATTAATAGAGAAAAAAAAAAGGTCCAAAATCTTCCAACTAGTTAACACTTGGTGAGGTTTTAAAAAATAGCAAAATGGTAATGAGATTACATACTGATACAAGTAAAAATGAAAAAAAAAAAAAAACAAACTCCTGCTTTCCACCCTACCCAGCTTTATCCCAAAGAACTGGAACTTTTTTAATTCCAGTAGAGTTAACATAGTGTTTATTAGTTGTAAGTGTACAATATAGTGATTCATCAATTCTATACATTACTCAGTGCTCATCAGGATAAGTGTATGTTTAATCCCCTTCACTTATTTCACCCATTCCCCCACCGCCTCCCCTCTGGTAACCATCAGTTTGTTCATGGTTAAGAGTCTGATTTTTGGTTTGTCTTTTTCTTGGTTCATTTTGTTTCTTAAATTCCACATATAAGTGAAATCATATGAGTATTTGTCTTTCTCTGACTTATTTCACTTAGCATTATACCCTCGAGATCCATCCATGGATCTAGATGCAACATGGATTTGCTCATGTTGCAAATGACAAGATTTCATTCTTTTTTATGACTAATATTCCTGTGTGTATATGTGTGTGTACACAGCTCTTCTTTATTCACTTATCAATGGACAGTCTGCTTCCATAATTTGGCAATTGTAAATAATGCTGTAGTAAGATAGGAGTGCATATATCTTTATAAATTAGATACTGTTTTCGTATTCCTTGGGTAAATACTCAGTAGTGGTATTACTGGATCATACCGTAATTGTTTTAATTTTTTGAGGACCCTCCATGCTGTTTTCCAAAAGGGCTGCACCAGCTTTCAGTACCATCAACAGTACACAAGTGGTCCTCATTCTCTGCATGCTTTTCAACACTTGCTATTTCTTGTATTTTTTATTTTAGCTAATCTGATAGGTGTGAGGTGATATCTCATTGTGGTTTTGATTTGCATTTCCCTGATGATGAGTGACACTGAGCATCTTTTCACGTGTCTTGTTGACTGCTGGATGCCTTCTTTGGAGAAATGTCTATTCATGTCTTCTGCCCCAAATTGGATTACTTATTTTGGAGGTGTTAAATTGTATAAGTTCTTCATATATTTTGGATAATAACCCGTTATCAGATATGTCATTTGCAAATATCTTATCCCATTCAGTAGGTTGTCTTTTCATTTTGTTGATTGTTTCTTTTACCATGCAGAAGTCCTTTATTTTGCTGGGCTCCAATAGTTTAATTTTGCTTTTGTTTCACTTGCCTCAGGAGACATATTAGAAAAATGCTGCTATGGCCAATGCCAAAGAAATTACTGTCTGTACTCTCTTCAAAGATTTTCATGGTTCAGGTCTCATATTTAAGTCCTTAATCCATTTTAAGGTGTGAGAAAGTGGTCCAGTTTCATTCGTTTGCATGTGGCTGTCCAGGTTTCCCCAGCACCATTTATTGAAGAGACTATCTTTTTCCCATTGCATATTCTCACCTCCTTTGTCAAAAATTAATTGACCATATAATCATGGGTTTATTTCTGGGCTCTCTATTCTGCTCCATTGATCTATGTGTCTATTTTTGTGCCAGTCACCATACTGTTGTGATTACCACAGCTTTGTAGTATATCTTGAAACAACCAAGAATTGTTCTTGTTTTTCTTGCACAAGATTGCTTTGGCTAGTCAAGGTCTTTTCTGGTTCCATACAAATTTTACAATTGCTTGTTCTACTTCTATGAAAAATTCTGTTGGTACTGTGATAGGGATTGCATTAAAATCTGTAGATTGCTTTGGGTAGTATGGACATTTTAACAATATTAATTCTTTCAACCCATGAGCATGGCATATCTTTCCATTTGTTTATATTGGCTTTGTTTCATCAATGTTTTATAGTTTTCATAGTACAGGTCTTTCACCTCCTTGGTTAAGTTTATTCCTAGATACTTTATTATTTTGGGTGCAATTTTAATGATACCGTTTTCTTAATTTCTCTTTCTGCTATTTCCTTGTTAGTGTATAGAAATACAACAGATATTTGTTTATTGACTTTGTATCCTGCGACCTTATGGAATTCATTATCAATTCTAGTAGTTTTTTGGCGGAGTCTTTGGGGTTTTCTGTATATAGTATCAGGTCATCTACAAATAGTAACAGTTTTACTTCTTCCTTATCAATTTCGATGCCTTTTATTTCTTTTTGTTGTCTGACTGCTATGGCTAGGGCTTCCAACACTATGTTGAATAGAAGTGGTAAGAGTGGACATTCTTGTCTTGTTCCTGATCTTAGAGGAAAAGCTCTTTTTCACCATTGAGTATGATGTTAGCTGTGGGTTTTTCATATGTGGCCTTTATTATCATCAGAGAGACTGGCCTGTGATTCTTTTTTTTTTTTAATAAGGTCTTTATCAGGCTTCATAGAATGAATTTGAAAGCTTTTCTTCTTTTCCTTTTTCTTTTTTTTTTTTTTGGTAATAGTTTGAGAACAAGGTATTAACTCTTCCTTGAATGTTTGGTAGAATTCACCTGCATAGCCATTTGGACTTTAGTTTGTTGGGAGTCTTTTGATTACTGATTCAATTTCATTGCTGGCTCAAATTTTCTATTTCTTTCTGATTCAGTTTTGGGAGGCTACATGTTTCTAGGAATTTAACCATTTCTTCTATGTTGTCCAATTTGTTGGAATAGAATTTTTCATAATATTCTCATAATCCTTTTTATTTCTGTGTTGTCAGTTGTTATTTCTCCTCTATCACTTCTGATTTTGAGTCCTCTCTCTTTTTTTTCATGATCTGGCTGAAGGTCTATCAATTTTCTTGATCTTTTCCAAGAACCAGCTCCTAGTTTCACTGATCTATTGTTTTTTTAGTTTCTATTTCCTTTACATCTGCTCTGATCTTTATTATTTCCTTCCTTCTACTGGTTTTGGGTTTTGTTTGTTCTTTTTCTATCTCCTTTAGGTGTAAGGTTAGGTTGAGATTTTTCTTGCTTCTTGAGGTAGGCCTGTATTGCTATAATCTTCCCTTTTAGAACAACTTTTGCTGCACCCCAAAGATTTTGCACCATTATGTTTTCATTTTCCTCATCTCTATTTTTTTTATTAATTTTATTTTATTATATTATGTTAATCACCATACAGTACATCCCCTGATTCTGATGTAAAGTTTTGCTTCATTAGTTGCGTATAACACCCAGTGCACCATGCAATACGTGCCCTCCTTACTACCCATCACCAGTCTATCCCATTCCCCCACCCCCTCCCCTCTGAAGTCTTCAGTTTGTTTCTCATAGTCCATAGTCTCTCATGTTTCATTCCCCCTTCTGATTACCCCCCTTTTCTTTATCCCTTTCTTCCCCTACCGATCATCCTAGTTCTTATGTTCCATAGATGAGAGAAATCATATGATAATTGTCTTTCTCTGCTTGACTTATTTCACTTAGCATTATCTCCTCCAGTGCCGTCCATGTTGCAGCAAATGTTGAGAATTCGTTCTTTCTGATAGCTGAGTAATATTCCATTGTATATATGGACCACAGCTTCTTAATCCAGTCATCTGTTGAAGGGCATCTCGGCTCCTTCCATGATTTGGCTATTGTGGACAATGCAGCTATGAACATTGGGGTGCATATGGCCCTTCTCTTTACTACGTCTGTATCTTTGGGGTAAACACCCAGTAGTGCAATGGCTGGGTCATAGGGTAGTTCAATTTTTAACTTTTTAAGGGACCTCCACACTGTTTTCCAGAGTGGCTGTACCAACTTGCATTCCCACCAACAATGTAGGAGGGATCCCCTTTCTCCACATCCTCTCCAACAATTGTTGTTTCTTGCCTTGTCTATCTTTGCCATTCTAACTGGCGTAAGGTGGTATCTCAGTGTGGTTTTGATTTGAATTTCCCTGATGGCTAATGATTTTGAACATTTTTTCATGTGTCTGTTAGCCATTTGTATGTCTTCATTGGAAAAGTGTCTGTTCATATCTTCTGCCCATTTTATGATTTGTTTATTTGTTTCTCGTGTATTGAGTTTGAGAAGTTCTTTGTAGATCTTGGATACCAGTCCTTTATCTGTGGTGTCCTTTGCAAATATATTCTCCCATTCCGTGGGCTGTCTCTTAGTTTTTTTGACTGTTTCCTTGGCTGTGCAGAAGCTCTTTATCCTGATAAAGTCCCATAAGTTCATTTTATCTTTTATTTCTCTTGCCTTTGGCGATGTGTCGTGAAAAAGGTTGCTCTGGCCGATGTCATAGAAGTTGTTGCCTATGTTCTCCTCTAGAATTTTGATGGATTCCTGTCTCACATTGAGGTCTTTCATCCATTTGGAGTTTATTTTTGTGTATGGTGTGAGAGAGTGGTCAAGTTTCATTCTTTTGCATGTAGCTGTCCAATTTTCCCAGCACCATTTATTGAAGAGACTGTCTTTTTTCCACCGGATGTTTTTTCCTGCTTTATCAAAGATTAGTTGCCCAAAGAGCCGAGGGTCCATTTCTGGGTTCTCTATTCTGTTCCATTGGTCGATGTGTCTGTTTTTGTGCCAGTACCATGCTGTCTTTGTGATCACAGCTTTGTAGTACAGCTCGAAATCCGGCATTGTGATGCCCCCAGCTTTGTTTTTCCTTTTCAACAGTTCCTTGGAGATTCGGGGCCTTTTCTGGTTCCATACAAATTTAAGGACTATTTGTTCCAGTTCTTTGAAAAATGTCCTCGGTATTTTGATCGGGATAGCATTGAAAGTGTAGATTGCTCTGGGTAGTATGGACATTTTAACTATGTTAATTCTTCCAATCCATGAGCATGGAATATTTTTCCATCTTTTTATGTCTTCCTCAATATCTTTCAAAAGTGATCTATAGTTTCTAGGATATAGGTCCTTTACGTCTCTGGTTAAGTTAATTCCAAGGTAACGTATGGTTTTTGGTGTTATTGTAAATGGGATGGATTCCCTAATTTCTCTTTCTTCAGTCTCGTTATTCGTGTATAGAAATGCAACTGATTTCTGGGCATTGATTTTGTATCCTGCCACCTTACTGAATTGTTCTATAACTTCTAATAGTTTGGGAGTGGATTCCTTTGGGTTTTCCATATAGAGTATCATGTCATCTGCAAAGAGAGACAGTTTGACTTCTTCTTTGCCGATTTGGATACCTTTGATCCCTTTTTGTCTTCTGATTGCTGTTGCAAGGACTTCTAGTACTATGTTGAATAATAGTGGCGAGAGTGGGCATCCTTGTCGTGTTCCTGATCTTAAGGGAAAGGCTTCCAGCTTTTCCCCATTGAGAATAATGCTTGCAGTAGGCTTTTCATAGATGGCTTTTATGAGATTGAGAAATGTACCCTCTATTCCTACACTCTGAAGGGTTTTAATCAGGAAAGGATGCTGTATTTTGTCAAATGCTTTTTCTGCATCAATTGAGAGGATCATATGGTTCTTGAGTCTTTTCTTGTTGATATGATGTATCACATTGATTGATTTGCGAGTGTTGAACCATGCTTGCATCCCAGGTATGAATCCCACTTGGTCATGATGGATAATCCTTTTAATGTACTGTTGGATTCTATTAGCAAGGATCTTGTTGAGGATTTTGGCATCCATATTCATTAGAGAAATCGGTCTGTAATTCTCCTTTTTGAGGGGGTCTTTGCCTGGTTTGGGGATCAAGGTAATATTAGCCTCATAGAATGAGTTTGGTAGCTTTCCTTCTGTTTCTATTTTTTGAAATAGCTTTAGGAGAATAGGTATTATTTCTTCTTTGAATGTTTGGTAGAATTCCCCAGGAAAACCGTCTGGGCCTGGAGTTTTATTATTTGGAAGGTTGTTTATCACTGACTCAATTTCTTCATAGTTAATTGGCCTATTTAAGAAATCTATTTCTTCCTGTTTCAGTCTTGGTAGTTTATAGGTTTCCAGGAAGGCCTCCATCTCTTCCAGATTGTTTAGTTTTTTGGCATATAGCTGTTGATAAAAGTTTCTAATAATCCTTGCAATTTCAATGGTGCTGGTCGTGACCTCTCCCTTTTCAGTCATAATTTTAATAATCTCAGTCCTTTCTCTTTGTTTTTGGACAAGTTTTGCCAGTGGTCTGTCAATTTTATGGATTCTCTCAAAGAACCAGCTTCTAGTCCTGTTGATCTGCTGTACTGTGCTCCTGGTTTCTAATTCATTGATTTCTGCTCTAATCTTGGTCAACTCCTTCCTTGTCAGTGGGTTAGGCCTGTCCCTCTGTTGCTGTTCCAGTTTCTTGAGGTGAGAATATAGAAACTGCATTTTAGATTTTTCTATTCTTTTGAGTGAGGCTTGGATGGCTATGTATTTCCCCCTTAGGACTGCCTTTGCAGTATCCCATAGGTTTTGGACCGTTGTGTATTCATTCTCGTTGGTCTCCATAAATTGTTTAATTTGTTTTTTGATTTCCTGGTTTATCGAGTCATTCTTGAGCAGGATGGTTCTTAGCCTCCAAGTGTTTGAGTTTCTTCCAGGTTTTTCCTTGTGGTTGAGTTCCAATTTCAGAGCGTTGTGGTCTGAGAATATGCAGGGGATAATTTCAATCTTTTGGTATTGGCTGAGACCTGTTTTGTGTCCCAGAGCATGATCTATTCTTGAGAATGTTCCATGGGCATTTGAATAGAATGAGTATTCTTTGGTTCTGGGGTGTAGTGTTCTATATATATCTATGAGGTCCAACTCGTCGAGTATGGCATTCAAAGCCTTTGATTCTTTGCTTAGTTTTTGCCAGGGTGTTCTGTCTATTTCTGATAGTGGGGTGTTGAGGTCCCCTACTATTACTGTGTTCTTATCTATATGTCTCTTTATTTTGGTTAAGAGTTGGCTTGTGTATCTTGCTGCTCCCCTGTTGGGGGCATATATATTAATAATTGTCATATCCACTTGTTGAATACTTCCTTTAAGAATAATATAGTGCCCTTCTGTATCTCTCTCTATGGCCTCTAGTTTAAAATCCAGTCTATCTGATATGAGAATTGCTACTCCAGCTTTCTTTTGAGGTCCATTTGCGTGGAAGATGGTACTCCATCCCCTTACTCTAAGTCTGAATGCATCTTTGGGTTCAAAATGAGTCTCTTGTAGACAGCAAATGGATGGGTCATGTCTTTTTATCCAATCTGCAACCCTGTGGCGTTTTATGGGAGAGTTTAAGCCATTTAGATTGATAGAGATTATTGACAGATATGATTTTAATGATGCCATTTCTCTTTAAAGTCTTTGTATCGGTTGTGACTTGCTGCTCTGTATCACTCTTGGGGCCTTTTTACCTTTATAGAGCCCCCCTTAATATCTCCTGTAGGGCTGGTTTCGTGGTTACGAAATTGGTTAATGATTGGCGATTTTGGAACGTCTTTATTTCTCCATCAATTCTGAATGACAGCTTTGCTGGATAAAGGATCCTTGGCTGCATGTTTTTCTCTGAAAGAGCTTTAAAAATGCCCCCCCAAGCCTTTCTCTCATTCCAGGTCTCTGTAGACAGGTCTGACGTAATCCTGATACCTTTGCCTTGGTACGTGAGAAATTTCTTTGCCCTGGCCGCTTTCAATACTGTATCCTTGGATCTAATATTTGCGAATTGCACTATGACATGCCGTGGCGTAGGTTTGTCCTGGTTGAGCTTGGATGGGGTCCTCTCTGCCTCTTGGACACGAATGCTTGTTTCCCTTGCTAGATTAGGGAAGTTTTCAGCTACAATTTGTTCAAATATCTCTTCTAGACCTCTGTTTTTCTCCACCCCTTCAGGGATGCCGATGATTCTGACATTGGATCGTTTCATAGAGTCAGTAATCTCCCGTAATCTACATTCGTGGGCGTGGATTTTTTTAAGACCAGCTTCTATTTTCGTTTTTTCTTCTACTAACCCATCCTCCAATTCGCTAACGCGTTCCTCTGCCTCGGTGACCCTGGCCGTCAGAGCCTCTAGTTTTGACTGCATTTGGCTCATAGAATTTTTAATTTCTGTCAGATTCGCTCTCATTTCTGCCCTTAGGGATTCTATATTCTCAGCAACGCTTTCTCTGATGCTTTTTTCAAGTTTACTCATCATCTTGACCATTGTTGCTCTGAATTCCATTTCTGATAATTGGGATACATCCATATGTATTAATTCTGTGGCCGAGGCCAATTCTGTGGCAGAGGCCACAGACTCATTATCTTTTCTTTGCTGGGGGGGACTTCTCCTTCTCGTCATTCTGATGAAGAGAGATTGCAGGGTTGTCCAGAGCCCAAGTGTTGACTGGGACCCAGGCCGTGCGCCCTTGTTTTATAGAGATCTTAGGGATGTGGGCTTCTTCCTTAAAGAGTTTATTTATTTATTTGAGAGAGAGAGAGACAGTCAGCAAGAAAGGGAACCCAAGCAGAGGAGTGGGAGAGGAAGAAGCAGGTTCCCGGTGGAGAAGCCCGATGAAGGACTCCTTACGGAGCGTTGTGATCACACCCTAATCCGAAGACAGGTGCTTGGTGACTGCGCCACTCAGGCGCTCCGGGTTGTGGGCTTCTTGATTTTTCAGCCTGCCTTCTGGGGGAGGGGCCTGCCTGCAGGTACTCAGAAAACCCTGTTTGGGTAGAGTCTCTGTGTCCCTTGCGAGGGGGGATGGGGATGGGCACCCTGTGAGCCGGTATTTCCGGGCTTTTGTTCTCTGGCGGCTTTCCCTGGCGGTTTGCTATGCCTCTTCTGAGAGAGCAGCAGCGGCTGAAATTCAGCCTCTGTCTCAGAACAGAGGGATCGCGGATCGTTCTCCACTGATGTTCTGGCCACTTTAACTCTGTTTCTGTTGGTGCTGCTCAACCCTGCAGCATCCCGGGCTGTGCGCCCCACACCCGGCGTCCCAGCCCTCACTTCCAGGGCCGGCACGTCTCTGTCCTTTGTGTTTCCAACCCCGCCCGCCGCCAGCCGCCCCGCGCGGGCTCCCGGAGCTCCCCGTCTCAGTCTGGTGTCTCACGGGTGCTGACCGCGAGTCCGCCTGCTCCCCCGTGCAGGTGGCCCTCCAGCCGCCAGCCGCCCCGCGGACGCTCCCGGAGCTCCCGGTCTCAGCCTCGATCCAGTGAGCACACCGGAGCTCCGGAGCTCCGTGAGATGCTTGGTGGTGCACGCTCCCGGCTCACGGACTCAGTCTGCCGTTTCCAGAGTGCGGGTCCGCGGTCCGCCCGCTCCCCGGTGCAGGTGGCCCGCCAGCCGCCCTGCGCGCGCGCTCCTTGAGCTCGCGTTCTAAGTCTGCTGTCTCGTGGGTGCCGTCCGCGAGTCCGCCTGTTCCCCCGTGCAGGTGGCCCGCCAACCGCCAGCCGTCCCGCGTGCGCTCCCGGAGCTCCCTTCTCAGCCTGCTGTCTCAAGTGTGCGGGTCCGCGGTCTGTCCGCTCCCCCTTGTAGGTGGCTACCGCTTCCCGGCGCCCTGACACGGCGGCTCCCTCCCCCTTCTGTTTAGCTTCCGATATCTGTGCGCGGTTTCACGGCTCCCCGCTTCGTACCTCGATACTCAGCGCTGGAGATGTTCATTTGTAGAGATCCAGATGTATCTTCCTGCGTCTCAGGCTGATTCCGTGGATATTCCTGCTGGTCTGGTACCTATCCAGCTCAACTCAGGGGACCGGCTGAAAAAGGGGTCCCCTACTCCTCCGCCATCTTAACCTCCTAAAATCTCCTCATCTCTATTTTGTTATTTCCTCTTTCATTTCTTGGTTGGCCCATTCATTGTTTAGTAGATTGTTACTTAACCTCCATGTAGTTGTATTCTTTCTGTATTTTTTCTTGTAACTGATTTCTAATTTTATAGAGTTGTGGTCAGAAGAATGCATGGTATGACCTCAATCTTTTTTTAATTTGTTGAGACTTGTTTGGGGGCCTAATATGTGATCTATTCTGGAGAATGTTCCATGTGCACTTGAAGAGAATGTTCCATGTGCACTTGAAAAGAATGTGAATTCTGCTGTTTTAGGATAGAATGTTCTGAACAGATATATCTGTTAGTTCCATCTGGGCCAATGTGTTATTCAAAGCCACTTTCCTTGTTGATTTTTCTATTTGGATGATCCATCTATTGATGTAACTGGGGTGTTAAAGTCCTCTGCTATTATTACATTACTATCAGTTACTTACTTTATGTTTGATACTAGATGCTATTATGTGTTTGGGTGCTCCCATGTTGGTGTATAAATATTTATAATTGTTCTATCTCTTTGGTTAAAAGCCTATTTTGTCTAATATACATATATTGCTACCCTAGCTTGCTTTTCACTGCCATTTGCATGATAAATGCTTTTCTATCGGTTCACTTTCAAATTGCATGTGTCTTTAGGTTTGAAATGAGTCTCTTATAGGCAGCATACAGACGTCTTGGTTTTTTTTATCCATTCTCACCCTATGTCTTTTGAATGTAGCATTTAGTCCATTTACATTCAAAGTAATTATTGATAGATATGTATTTATTGCCATTTGGTTAACTTGTTTTATGGTTGTTTTTGTAGTTCCTTTCTGTTCTTCTCCATGGTTTACTGGCTTTCTTTAATGATATACTGGATTCCTTTTGCTTTATTTTTTCCATATCTATTACTGGTTTTTGACCTGTTGTTACCATTAGGTTTATATATAGCAACTTATGCATATAGCAGTCTATATTAAGTTGATGGTCACTTAAGTTTGAACCCATTCTTTACTCCTCTTTCCCCACATTTTAGGTATATGGCATCATACTTTACATCCTTTTATTTTGTGAATCCCTTGACTGATTTTTACAGATATACTTAATTTTACTGCTTTTGTGCTTCCTACTCTTCTTACTCCTGTTTATGGTCTTTCCTTTCCATTTCAAAGAGTCCCTTCAATATTTCTTGCAGGGCTGTTTTAGTGGTCATGAATTCTTTTAACTTTAGTCTGGGAAACTCTCTCCTTTTTTTCTAAATGATAGCCTCGCCAGATATTCTTGGCTGCAGATTTTTTCCTTTCAGCACTTTGAATATATCATGTAGCCCTTGTAGCCTGCAAAATTCCTGCTGAAAAATCTGCTGATAGCCTTACAGGGCTTCCCTTGTAGTAACTGGTTTTTGTTTTTTTTTTAATCATGCTGCTTTGAAAATTCTCTCCTTATCACTACTTTTTGCCATTTTCATTACTATGTGTCTTAGTGTGGACCTCCTTGGGTTGATTTTGTTGGGGGCTCTTGTGCCCCCTGGATCTGGATTTGTTTCCTTCCCCAGATAAGGAATATTTCAGCTATTACTTCTTCAAATAAATTTTCTCCCCTTTTTCTCTCCCTTCTCTTCTGGGGTCCCTATAATGCAAACGTTATTATACTTGATGATGTCACTCAGCTCCCTAAGTCTATTTTCATTTTTTATTATTTTTTTTCTCTCTCCTGTTTAGCTTAATTGCTTTCCATTACTCTGTCCTTCAGGTTGCCAATCCATTCTTCTGTTTCCTCTAGTCTACTATTTATTCCATCTAGTATATTTTTAATTTCAGTTATTGAGTTCTTCATCTCTGACTGGTTCTTTGTTTTATATCTCTTTGTTAAAGGTCTTACTGAGATCCTCCACTCTTCTCAAGTCCAGCAAGTACCTTTATGACCATTACTTTAAATTCTCTGTCAGGCATATGACATTTCCATTTCGTTTAGCTCTCTTGCTGTGATTTTGTCCTGTTTTTTCATTTCGGACATATTCTTTGGACTCCTCATTTTGTTGAACTCTTTTTCAATGTATTAGTAAAGTCAGTTATGTCTCCTGCTCTTGAAAATAGTGGCTTTATGAAAAAGAGGTCTTGTAGCCCTGTACTCCAATGTCCCTTGTTCACCAGAACCTGGCACTTCACGGATGTCTCTTATGTGTATTACGTGTCACCTACTACTGTGGTTGAGCCACTTTTGCCTCAGTGCAGTCATCTGCAATGGCTCTTTGCCTGTGGTGGAGAGGGATTAGTCCTGTGTTGTTAGTGGGACAGTCTGGGGCCATGGTGGACTTGAGTCAGACCAGGTGTTTGCCAGAGATACAATAGCATGGGTCACTTTCCCTGTGTTGTCCCCTGAGAAGCTTCTGTCGTGGGTGGGGACTATAGTCAGGTCGGATGTCTGCACCTATATCCCACTGCTGGGGCTGAAGTTGGACTGGTGTGTGGCTGTCTTTCCCTCTCTCTAGGGCAGGAGTTACTTTGGAGTAGTGCTGGCCCCTGTTGGGACTACTTGTACACAGCCATGCTTGTGACACCACTTTGGATAGGCTCCAGCCAAGGTGTATTGGAGGGGCATGTCCACAGGAGAACACAGGGGAGGTTGGCAAGTTAGGTGGAGAGTGCTGGCACTGAGCTGGGTCCCCCGGGTATCCATGCATCTACACTGGGGGGACGGGGAAAGAAACGGTGCCTGCCAGCTCCTTTGTTCCTAGAGCAGTCTCCTAAAGATCCCTGCCACAACAGCACACACTTTGAGATTAGTAAATAAACCTCCTGATAGACCCCAGGCGTTTTTCAAACTGTGCTTCTATGCTGTATCTCTGTTGGGCTGTTTGTTGTGCTATCTCTTTAAGGGTGGGGGCTCTGCCCTCCAGGTTTTCCAGGAGCCAAGCCTGTTGATTTTTTAAAGTTCCAGGATTTAAGCCCCAGTGATTTTAAGAACTCATGAAATTAGGCCCCTCTGGTTTTCAAAGTCAAATGTTGTGTGGATTCATCTTCCTCATGCAGGTTCCCCATGCCTTTCATACTTGGTGTGAGGGTCTGTTTCTCTCTCCTCTGTGTGCCTGCAGGGTCTCACCCTTCCAAGGACAGTCCCAAAAGTTATTTAGTTGGGAGCTAAGTTGTCTCCACCCTTCATACCTTCTTGATGCAGCCCCTTCTCTACATTTAGCTGTGGAGAGTCTGTTCCGTCAGTCTTCAGGTTGTTCTCGGGTTTCTACACTGATGTGGGTGTTATCTAGCTGTATCCATGGATGAGGTGAGCTTTGGCTCTTCTTACTCTGTCGTCTTCCCCCAGGAGCTCCCCTGGAACTATTTCTTATGAACCATTACAGAAAAAGTTTTTGGAACATACACATTTATTTAGACAAGTGTTTCTTTACATTTCAAAGCTTTTTGTTTTTGAAACTTTTTTCATAAATTTGAGTATAGTTGACACACAGTGTTCTACTACTTTCAGGTGTGTAACATAGTGATTCAATAAGTTCATGTTATGCTATGCTCACTACAAGTGTAGCTACCATCTGTCACCATACAATACTATTACAATATCACCAACTATATTCCCTGTGCTGCACCTTTCATCCCAATGACTTATTCATCCATAACCGGAAGCCTCCATCTCCCACTCCCCTTCACCTGTTTTGCCCATTCCCCCACCCCTCCCCTCCAGCAACCTTCAGTTTATTCTCTGTAGTTATAGGTCTGATTCTTTATTTTTTAGATCCCACATATAAGTGGAATCATATGGTATTTGTCTTTCTCAGTCTGACTTATTTCACTTAGGATAATACCTCCTAGGTCCATCAATGTTGGTAAGGATGTAGAGAAAAAGGAACCCTTGTGGACTGTTGGTGGGAAGCTAAACTGGTACAGCCAATGTGGAAAACAGTATGGAGGTTCACAGTAGTGAATCTGAACATTATTTTAAAACACTTGTCATTAGAAGAGGAAAACTAATTTAATCTGATAACATATATGAGTAAATTAGCCAACTCTTCTCTATTTATAGACAGACTTTACAAAACCATTTTAGAATTCTGGTGCCCATTTAAAATGCTATTTTGAAAAATAAGGAAATGTAAGTAAAAGTAAACCTTTAAAAAATAAATTCCAGTGAAAGAATCTCTACACAACTACATGAAAGAAACAATAAATGTTGATAAAATACAAACTTGATCATCTCTCATAAATCAAATAAATACCTTTAAAAGCTTAGGAAATTCATATATATTCTGATTTCCAGAGGCAGATTAAAAGCTCCAACAAAAATCTGCATAAATACGTATGTAGTTTATTTATACTTGATATCTAACTTCCTCATGTAGACTCAATTATATGAAACCCTAGTACACAGTACATCAGGAGGGCATTAAATTTAGGCTACACCTATAGTTGATGTTTAAAATTACCTTTGCTGGGTTAGCAGATTCAAAAGTGACCAACAGATAAAATATTTACTTGAGTATAAGGAAAAAGTAAGAGTAAGAATAACTGTAGTTTGCAAGATGCAGATAAAATATCTTTATTAAAGACATTAAAGTATGTTTTCAAAAAATTTATTTGACAGAGACAGAGAGAGAGAAAGATAGTGCATGAACAGTGGGGAGGGGCAGAGGGAGAGGGAGAAGCAGACTCCACTCTGAGCAGTGACCCTGGGATCATGACCTGAGCTGAAAGCAGATGCTTAACCAACTAAGCCACCCAGGTGCCAGGACATTAAAGTATTTTTAAGGAAAATCCAACTTAAAGCATAATAAATATTTAGCATATTTATTTTTTCAGGTAGACACTGCAGCCTAATGGTCTGACATGATGGCAAAATGCCTGGAAGCAGGCCTCTCAATTCTGCTAATTATTTGCTAAGAAAACTATACAAAGGTCCTGGATGTTTTCAATTGCAAATAAAACTGTACTCTCATCATGTATGAATAATAAATGCTTTATTAGCAAATTAGTAATGATAATAGCTAACATTTTTTGAACACTTACTTTGTACCAGGCATTATTCTTTTAATCTTTACAATCCCATGCAGTAAGCATAATTTTTATCCCAATTTTATAAATGAGAAAATCAAGACCGAGAACGGTCTGAGAACTTGAAGGTTAAATGGAAATATCGAGTAAGAATGGCCAGTGGTCACAATCTCACATAAATGAAGATGTGCAGCAAGCATGGTAAAGCAGACACACATGGCACCATGCTACAGATCCAGGCTTTTCGGGGAGTAGCTACAACACCCCGGCACCTCCAATCTGTCTCTCAAAGTGTGGTGAGAGCAGGTCCTGTTGGCACAGAAGACAGGACCCAATACACAGAAGTACTGCTCAGTCTGCTGCAGGAATAATTTAAGAATAGGAACACTGATAGAGAGAAATAATTGAAACCCCTCAAAAAGTGAGTTAGCCAAGGCATTAACAAAATTACAATGGAAGATACAGTAGTCTCTCAGGAAACTAAAAAAAAAAAAATAATATTTCTGGTTCTTTCCTCTTGGTAATGATTTGAGTTGAGGAATCAAAGCCCTACAGATGCTCCTTGTAGGAAAGATCTCTATAAGACTAACGATAATACTTTAGATTTCACACCTTACAAAGTGCTTCTACACACATAATTTTACTTGATTTTTAAAATAAGTATGTGAGGGGCACCTGGGTGGCTCAGTCAGTTAAGCGTCTGCCTTCAGCTCAGGTCATGATCCCAGGGCCCTGGGATGGAGCCCCATATCGGGCTCCCTGCTCAGCGGGGATCCTCCTTCTCCCTCTCCCTCTGCCCTTCCCCTTGCTTGTGCTCATTCTCTCTCTCTCTCTCAGATAACTAAATTTTAAACATTTTTAAAAAGAAATTAAGTATGTGACTAGAGTAGGAACTATTAATCTCACTTTAAGTTGCAGAGGAGAAAACAAAGAAAGACTTGCCTAGAGTCACACCATTAATAATCAAGGGGGTTGGATTATGGGCTCAGGTTTTTATACCTTCGAACATCACCACCTTTCTTTATTATTTTTTTAATTGAAGTACTGTTCACACACAATGTTAGCTTCAGGTATACAACAGAATGATTTGACATTCATATACATTATGAAATGATCACCGTATGTCTAGTTACTATCTGCCACCACACAAAAATGGAATATTAACTATATTCCCTAAGATGTACTTTTCATCCCCATGACTTGTAACTGAAGTTTGTACCGCTTAATCTCCTTCACCTATTTTTTCCATCCCTCCCATACTCCCCACTCCCCTCCTCTATGAAAACCAATAGTTCCTATTTCTGTTTCTGTTTTGTTCATTTTTTTAGATTCCATGTATAAGTAATATCATACAGTATTTGTGTTCCTCTTATTTCACTTAGCATAATACTCTCTACGTCCATCTATGCTGTCACGAATGGCAAGATTTCATTCTTTTTTATGACTAATATCCCATTGTTTAGTATAAATATCACACCTTCTTTTTCCATTCATTTATCAGTGGGTACTTGTGTTGCGTCCACACCTTTGCTCTTGTAAATAATGTTGCAGTAAACATAGGGGTGCATGTATCTTTTCAAATTAGTGTTTTCAACTTCTTTGTGTAAATACTTAGAAGTGGAATTACTAAGTCACACGGTATTTCTATTTTTAATCTCTTGAGGAACCTCCATACTGTTTTCCACAGTAGCTGTACCAATTTACATTTCCACCAAGAGTCCACAAGGGTTCTCTTTTCTCCACATCCTTGCCAACACTTAGCATTTCTTGTCTTTTTTATATTAGCCATTCTGACTAGTATGAAGTGATATCTCATTCTGGTTTTGATCTGCATTTCCCTGATGATGAGTGATGTTGAACATCTTTTCATGTGTCTGTTGGCCATCTGGATGTCTTCTTTGGAAAAATGTCTATTTAGATACTCTGCCCATTTTTAAACTGGATTGTTTTCTTGGTGTTGAGGTATACGTGTTCTTTATACATTTTAGATATTAGCCCCTTATTGGATATATCATTTACAAATATCTTCTCCCATTCAGTAGGTTGTCTTTTCATTTTGTTGATGGTTTCTTTTGCTGTGCAAAAGCTTTTTAGGTTGATACAGTCCCAGTTGTGTTTTTGCTTTTGTTTCCCTTGCCTCAGGACCATCCAGAAAAATATTACTAAGGCTGATGTCCAAGAGTTTACTGCCTATGTTTACTTTTAAGAGTTTCAGGGTTTCTTACATTTAGGTCTTTAATCCATTTTTAATTTATTTTTTGTATGGTGTAAGAAAGTGATCCAGTTTCATTCTTTTGCATGTAGTTGTCCAGTTTTCTTTCCCAACACCATTTATTGAAGAAACTGTCTTTTTCCCATTGTATATTCTGGACTCATTTGCTATAGATTAACGTTATAAGTGTGGGTTTATTTCTGGGCTCTCTCTTCACTTCCATTGATCCACGTGTCTATTTTTGTATCAGTACCATTCTGTTTTGATTAATATAGCTTTGTAATATTGTTTGAAAACTAGGAGTATAATACCACCAGCTTTGTTCTTCTTTCTCAAGATTGCTTTGGCAGTCTTTTGTGGTTTCATACAAATTTTAGGATTATTTGTTCTAGTTCTGAGTCCTCTTTGAGTCCTCTTTTTCCTGAATGACTCTGGATAAAGGTCTATCAATTTTATCTTTTTAAAGAACCAAATCTTAGTGTCATTGATCTTTTCTATTTTTTTTTTTTTTAGTCTCTAATCACTTATTTCCATTCTAACCTTTATTATTTCCTTCCTTCTATAACTTTGGGCTTTGTTCTTTTTCGCTCTTTTTTAGGTATAAGGTTAGATTGTTTGAGATTTTTCTTGTTTCTTGAAGGAGGCCTATATTGCTATAGACTGCCCTCTTAGAAATGTTTTTGCTGCCTCCCAAAGATTTTGAACTGATCCGTTTCCATCTGCTTGTATTTTTTTATTTCCTCTTTGATATCTTTGTTGACCCATTGGTTAAGAACATGCTGTTTACCTCTATGTGTTTGTGGGGTTTTTCCTCCAGCTTTTTTTCCCCTTCTAGTTAATTTCTAGTTCCATACCACTGTGGTGGGGGAAAAATGCATCATATGATTTCAGACTTCTTGAATTTATTGAGACTTGTTTTGTGGCCTAACCTATGATCTATCCTAGAGAATGTTCCATGTGTACTTGCAAAGAATGTGTATTCTGCTTTATTTGGATGAAATGTTCTATATACATCTGTTAAGACCATCCGATCTAATATGTCATTCAAAGCTACTGTTTTCCCTATCGATTTTCAGTCTGGGTGTTCTCTATCCATTGACATAACTGGAGTGTTAATGTCCCTACCAGTATTGTATTACTGTCAAAAACTCCTTTCATGTCTGTTAATATTTGCTTTATATAATTAGGTGCTTCTATCTTGGATGCCTAGATATTTATAACTGTTATAACTTCTTGTAGAATTAATCCATGGATTAAACAAATGTGGTATATTCATACAATGAAATACTATTCATCCATAAAAAGGAATGAACTATTGATTCATGTTATAACATCAGTGATCCTTGAAAACTTATACTAAGTGAAAAAGCCAGATCCAAAGGCCACATATTATATGATTCCATTTATATAAATTGTCCAGAATAGGCAAATCTACAGAGACATAAAGTATGTTGCCAGGGAGTGGAGGGAAGGAGAAGAGAAAGTGACTACTAATGGGTAGGGGGTTTCTCTTTGGGGTGATGAAATGTTCTGGAATTCAGTAGTGGTAATGGTTGCATGACCTTGTGAATATACTAAAACTACTGAATTGTACACTTTGAAAGGATGAATTTTATGGTATGTGAATTATATTTCAATATAAAAATATCATCCATAGGCAAGTTAAACATAGTTAAAACTGCCTAACTTAACAGAAAAGCAGACCACCTGGGAAGAACAGGTGTGCTGCAATGATTGGCACTTAAAATAAATTAGGTATCTGATTACATATACACAAATACACATAATGGTAGATTCACACTATACAAGCTGGCTGAGAGGCAATATAACACTGAATTGGAGTTTTTACACAAGAACTGTGTGTATACATATACATACAGATTTATATACGCACACCCCTTATTTCAGGACTCTGTCATGGAACAATGTCAAAATATAATACAGTTCATCTGGTATCCAATAGCAGAATCCTCGGGTAGTATCTTAGGAGATTTTTCATTACATCAAATTTCACATCATCTCCTCAATATACTAATAATCTAGTTTATCACAACCTATTTAAATTATAGCAACAGGCCTGTTACCACAACTGTACATAAATTAACATAAACATCTGTACCACAGATATAAATTCATGTATATGTTAGAAAAGTTGAGATTATGACATATCATAAGCCGGCATCATAAATTGACAAAGATCTATTTTCTCATGGTTCAAAATTCTGGCTCTGGAGTAAAAGAGAAGCAGGTTGGAATCCAAGCTTCCTTATTTACTGGTTAATTATTTGAGTTTGAACTACTTACCTAACTCTTCTACAGGTAACAATACTTCCTATGACTCTTAGGAGAATTAAACGAGTTAACAACTGTGAATCACTTAGCATTGTGCTAGACACCTATTCAGCATTCAATAAATATTAGTTATTACTATCATTATATTTAATAAAATATAATGGTACTTATTTTCTGGGGGTAATAAATACCACAAAGAAGATTGTTCCATGACAATGCTATAACATACTAATATTTAAGATACTTATAAACATTACAATTCAACTCATTCTAGCATATATTAGCTATAATTCAAGTTTAAAAATCTATGAAAATACATAACTGTGTGTATTAAAACAGAAAACTTACTGATATGACTCTCAAGTCCTGCTTCCAGTTTCTTCAGCCACAGTAAAAGGTTTTGTTCAGTGATAGCCTGATCTGAAGGAAATGCAAATACTTGGCCACCTGAATGCAGACTGACCACAACAAGAAGAGGAAGGGGAGGCAGGGTATTAAAATATGCCTGCAAGATTCCTCTTCCCACAGGAGTATTCTTTCTGCAAAAGGGAGCAATCGAACACATTAGTATTTCTTTCTAAAATAAAATTATGAAAACAACAGGTTGTAGGACATTAAACTTTAAATATAGTATATCGTTGGGGCGCCTGGGTGGCACAGCAGTTAAGCGTCTGCCTTCGGCTCAGGGCGTGATCCCGGCGTTATGGGATCGAGCCCCACATCAGGCTCTTCTGCTATGAGCCTGCTTCTTCCTCTCCCACTCCCCCTGCTTGTGTTCCCTCTCTCGCTGGCTGTCTCTATCTCTGTAGAATAAATAAAAATAAAATCTTTAAAAATTAAAAAAAAAAAATATAGTATATCGTTAAGTTTATTTTATAAAAGGACATCCTAAAAACCAAGAGGTCTATAACTATGGTATTAGTAATCAGATTCTTTTTTTAAATAGTTTATTATATTCTAATTTTTTTATAATAATTTTTTATTATATTATGTTAGTCACCATACAGTACATCCCTAGTTTCTGATGTAAAGTTCCATGATAGTAATCAGACTCTTAATGAATTTCTTTTAACATGGGCACTGTGTTTCTCTTAGGAGGAAAAAAAAAAAAAGTCAGCCAGTGACTATTTTCATGAAAACCAGTCATAGTTCAAAGATTTGTCATTTTGGGTTTGATATAATCAATAGGTTACTCCCAAAATTGAGCCAAGTATCTGATCACTTGTCAACTTAAAAATTAAATGGTTACAAACTATAAAATAATAAGACATTTATAATAAATACTCCTCCAAATAAAGTTGTTTTTCCTCAGGAACAAAGAGAAGGGGTTAATTTCAAATTTAAAAAAATTTTTAAAAGTTATGGTCATACACGGAAACCATAACTTTTAAGATTCTTAGGTTTCCTAAAACAGAATGTTCCACATTATGGAAAATACTGTTTTACTCTGAGATACCTACAAAGATAAGTACACTGGGAAAATTTCTTCTTAAGCAGTAGGTTGTACTGTTGGTGAACTCTTCACAGAAAAAAAATGTACACTGACTGCCTCATTCTTGTAATTCTTCAAATGAATTAAAAATGTCTTTTCATTTGAATTTAAACAATGGATAGTGTGTATTTATGTGAACTGTGTTCACAGACATTAAATCAAGCCATACATCTAGAAAACATAACAGAAAATATTGTTGGGGAATGCACTGAAAATTATCTGTAACATTTTAGGCTGCATTTTAAAAAAATAAAGGTACAGAAAAAGGAACTGAAGAAAAATGCAAAAATGTCACAATGTTTATTTTTCTGTATTTGCCTCAATGGACATCAATTACTTTTAAAATCAGAAAAATTACTACTTCTTAAAATTTGTATGACACCAAAAGGAATGATAAATAAAATAAATAAGTGGACTACATCAAATTAGAAAGCTTCTGCATAGCAAAGGAAACCATCAACTAAATGAAAAGGCAACCTTTGGAATGAGAGAAAATATCTGCAAATCATCTATCTGATAAGGGGTTTATATCCAAAATAACTAAAGAACTCACATAACAGCAAAAAACACAAACAATCCAATCCGAAAAAACGGGCAGAGGAACTGAATAGACATTTTTGCAAAGAAGACATCCAGATGGCCAACAGACACATGAAAAGATGCTCAACATCACTAATTAGAGAAATTAGGGAATGCAAACCAAAACCACAATGGGATACTACCTCAACCCTGTTAAAATGGCTAGTATCAAAAAGACAAAAGATAGCAAGTATTGGCTGTAAAGAATGTAAAGAAAAGGGAACCCTTGTACACGGCTGATGAGAATGCACATTGATACAGCACTATGGAAAACAGCAGTGGTTCCTCAAAAAACTGAATTAGAACTACCATCTGATCCAGCAATCCTACTTCTGGGTATTTATCCAAAAGAGATGAAAACAAGATAGTGAAGAGATACATGCCCAAGTTTACTGCAGCATTATTTGCAACAGCCAAGATACAGAAACAACCTAAGTGTCTGTCAATAGAGGAATGGATAAAGAAGATGTGGTACATATACAATGGAATATTACTCAGTCATGAGAAAGAAGAAAATCCTGCTATTTGCTATAACATGGATGGACTCTGAGGGCATTATGCCAAGTGAAATAAGCTAGACAGACAGAGACAAATACTGCATGGTATCACTTATGTGAAGAAAAAAAAAGAAGTCAAATTCACAGAAACAGAGTAGAAAAATGGTTGCTGGGGACTCAGGGTTGGGGGAAATAGGAAGAGGTTGGGAAAAGGAAACAAACTTTCAGCTGTAAGATGAATAAATAAGGTCTGACAAATAATGTATAACATAGTGACTGCAGTTGTAAACACTATATAATTGAAATTTGATAACAGAGTAGAACGTAAATGTTCTTACTCCGTCCCCAATTTATTTATTTACTTACTTACATACATACATATAATGTGAGGGAATGAATATGTTAATTAGATGGAGGAATCCTTCTACAATATATGCATGTATTAAATCACAATGTACATTTTAAATATCTTACAATTTTGTCAATTATACCTATATACGTCTGAAAAAAAAATACCATTCAGCAATAATTTATTGTAGAACAGAATTCAGTCTAAAACAAGGTCATCTTAGACCATATGAGGAAGTTTAGTTACTAAAATATAACTTGTACACTGGTCCCATAATATTAATTCCAAAGATACAGAGTTTCATTTCCTAATGAAAATGTAATCATTATAGTTTATTACCTTTTACATGTTAAAAAATAAAAATACACTTACAGATTTAACCAGCAAGGGGTAAGTGAATCCAAGTGTTTCTCTTTTACCAGCGTCAATATTGCTTTTTTACACTGAGGATTTATGCTGCCATCACTGAATAAAATAAGTAATGGTTTTTGAAGTCTTAAATAAATGGGAAGATTTTCCACAGTGATTTCTGGCTGTTAAAAAAAAAAAAAACAAAAACAGAGAATGAAGAGGCATAAAATAGAAAATAATATTCAAATCACTCATGCAATTTTAGTTTGTAAAATGTAATTCAAATATATTTTAAGTGGAGATTTTGCTATACTGACTAATCACTAGGAATATCAAGAGCTTTTTATTTAAGCTCACTTTATCTTAATGAGTTATTTCCAAAATAAAGCTAAATTGAAGATCAGCAAGTTACCTGTTCTACAAGGATGTAACACTTCTAATAATTTCTTATGCTAAAATCTGAGCCAGGTTAGCCAACATACATATGGCAAACAAAACTCTTATTGTATCTAACATAAAATTTTGGAGAAAAAAAATACTGAGTTTTAAAGATATAATCCTTCAAAATCTATGATTACTTAAAATAAAAATCTTATTTTGTTTCAATACAATGGATTTTAGCATAATTAATATAATAATTATATTAATAACCATGTTTAAACAAATAAAAATATCAGTCTCATTTCTTTTCAGTTTAAGCTCAAATACCAAACTCTGGTGTGTACTTTTCCTTATTTAGTTCTCAAAGCCACTTTTCTCTGCCAATTCTCATTTTTCTTCTAATTCTTTCTCTTTCACACTCAAAATCCTCTTCTCACACCTTCCTCTTTTATGACTTAAATCTTAGATCCCCTCTTGTCCAAATTTCCTTATGTTGTCTTCTCATATTATCATCTTTAATCTTCCACACAAGTTATATCCCCTTCCTAAAATTGACAGATCTCATCAGGCCAGCAGATCTCCTCACTCTGAACAGATCTGAAACACTAGGGGAGATGGAGCCACCACTACAAAGTTCAAAATATTATTCTGGCTACTGAATCAGAAAGAAGTAAGATACTTTCCCTGCCCTCAAAGAGCTCCTACTCGAAAGGAGACAGACAGAC
This sequence comes from Ailuropoda melanoleuca, assembly GCF_002007445.2. NCBI lineage: Eukaryota > Metazoa > Chordata > Mammalia > Carnivora > Ursidae > Ailuropoda > Ailuropoda melanoleuca. The sequence continues at coordinate 27,435,672 of NC_048237.1, forward strand.
AAACTGCTGTGATCCAAGAAAGTTTAATGTAGGACAATAAAATTAAGCTAAAAAAATAAAGTAAGGGAGCTCATGGATGATTTTAGGAAGTGATATTTGATCTGGCCTTGGGCAAGAAATAAGATCTTGACAGAAGAAGGTATGTGCTAGAGCCGGGACTCCAGATATAGGGAGCATTGTGGGGACAGCCAGAGAGGTGTGAAGGCATTCATGCCATCTGGGAACAGTGGGAGTGAAGTCTGCCAGACTTAGGCATGCAAGAGGCAAATGCTGTAAGACCAGATGGGAAAATGCCTTGAGAGGTATTCTAGCTCCCAGGAAGACTGAGATCTTGTATCAAATGAGTGACATGGTTATGCCTGTTTCAGGAAGATGACTGACTAGAATACAAATCTGTGAAAGGACAGACCGGTGACAGGCATTTCAGGGAAGAAACACCAAGAGTTCTGTGAGTTGAGGAGGAAAGATCAGAAACTCAGATTTAGGAATCATTGGTATAATGATGGTAGAACTTACGGGTATGGATAAAATTTCCCAGAGAAAGAACAGGAAAAGAAGAAAATGAATGAGGGTTCAAGGTGGAATTCGAGAGTGGCCAGAGGGTTGAAGGAAGTATCTAGAGAGAGGACTGAATTGCAAAAGCCAGAGGAACAGAAAATTTTGAAAAGAAAAAGCATTGTCAATAGTTTTGGTTGCTACTTATAGAAAAGGTCATCAAACATGGTAACTGGAAGGTGTCCTTTGGCTGTCAGTATACAAGAGGCTGTAACTTATCCATAATAAAAGCATAATTAAAGGAACTTAACGTATCAGAGCAAAGTGCTATCAAACTATGTTTAAATGTGACAGCCTTGGATAGATCATTGCTTATGTAGTTAATTATCGCGTATTTCAGATTTGGGCATTATTTCCCTAGCCGAATTTATCATCAGGTTATTAAAATAAAAATTGGATGCCATATAAAAAATGTTTACTCTCTGGCCACCCATTTCTCCTTCCTATCCAGATGAAGAAACCAAAGTCTTTCTAGCACCTTAGTGCAGGCCAGGAGATGAGCTTGCGGCTGGCTGGCTGGCTGGCTGCTATATACTCTAGACTTCAATATCCAACACAGAGTATTTATGGAAAGGTCATAAACTAAACGCAAAACAATTTTTATTATAGCTGTTTGGTTTTTAGTCAAACACTGTAAACCAAAACACTATTAACTAGAAACACTGCTACAATGCTTAACTTATAAACAGATTCTGATAGTTAAGTTTGCCCCAAGTGCCTCAGCCTTAAAGAATATAATCTTAAAAAATAGATACCAATTTTTTACCCATCAGTCAGGTGAAGATGAAAATTTCAGAGTAAAATGTTCTAATCTCCTCCCATGCAAAACAGGAACAAGTATCAGCAGCCTTAAATGTGTGCATGCCCTTTGGACTAGCAATTCAAATTGCTAAATTCTGTGATTTTACCATGAGTATGTAATCATGGAAACACCCAAAGATTATGCACAAGGCTGGTCCCTGAGTAAAACAAAACTATACTAAAGACAACTTAAATATTCACCAATAGGAAATTAAATAAATTGTGGGGTTTTTAGTGCAACAGAATATTATATAAATTTTTTTAAAAGTATATATATCTTCATTTCTTGATGGAAATACCCTTAATATAAAAAGACAATCACATAGATATACATGGAATTTCTTTTTTTTTTGAGTTTGGGAAAATATTTCCCCCAAACATCAAAGAGGTTACAGTTGATTCCAATTTTCTTCTCTTAATAGTTCTCTGAATTATCTGGAAAAAGGAAGGCAAAGGCTTATAATAATTCCAAAAATATTACACTATGTATATGGCTAAGGAAATATTCATTTAATAACATGTCATTAAATACAAAAACATTACCTTAATAATTTGGAAAGCTACATTCTAAAAATATTAATGATTTGATTAATTATAGCCTGTAACTTTAATGGGAAGAAGGGAGGGAACAGAACCAAGGTCACAAAAAGATTTAATAAAGACTACAGCCATTAATCTGAGCCTAAAATGTAATGTTATTTAGATCATCATGGCAAGAAACATAACAGGAGGATACTGAGTATTTATAACTGCTAATAATGCTTCTTATGCCACTTCAGAAATGCAGAAAAGCATAAATTTACAATATTCTAGCTATGTTTAATATAAATACAAAACAACTGAAATTGAGAAATGCAGGTTACAACTGTTATGCCCTTGAATTCACTATTTTCAAAGGAAGCAGTGGAAAAGGCTTCTCATAAGACACTATTTTTTTCCAAAACTGTGTAACATCCATTGAATGCTCACCAGGGGCCAAATATGACACAGAACAGCATACACGTGTCTCACTTAGTCCTCACAATTAACTCTCTGCAGCAGGTGCTGTGACCACCTGCATTTTACACATGTGGAAAGTGAGGCACAGAGAAGTTAAGAAAGAGCCAGTAAGGAATCAAGCAAGGATCTGAAGCTGGGTAGTCTGACTCTCCAGAATCCAGGTGCTTTATATATACACACCACATTTCAGCCTAGATTAAGTACTTCCTTCAACTGGCCATCAGCTACACTAGTCTCAGCAGTAAAAATAATCCAAAGACATGTAAACTTTTAGCAGTGGACTAGGGAAGCTGTACACGTAATGAGTGAGCAGTAAAACAGAGCAACCCAATGAATCTTCAGCACAAAACATCATGCCCTGTGCCAACAAAAGCTGGAAAATGGTGTATTAAAACAGACTATTTTTAACTGGTCTAGATTTTCTTATTTTTAAATAACATCCTTATTATAAAATATACTCACAAATGTTTCCAGTAATGCATTTGTTATTATTTGAACTATGTCTTGTGCATGGGAGTTAGCTAATGGAATGCTCTCGATTTTGCCTTCTTTATGTCTGGCCAGCAGCAGGGCTGGAAGGGTTGCAGCATATTTATTTGACCTACGGAGAAATGTAGTATTAAGATTTCCAATAAAATAAAGCAAGTCATCAAAAACATAAACAATTAGTCTGAGAGGTCAGAGTGGGAAGTAGCAAATAGGGAAGCCCTACTACTAAAGAAAAAAATGAACTCAATTTCCCGGCAAACTTATCTTCTGTGTGAGGCTATCTGAGGAAGTTCAGGAGCCTTGACAACCTAGATTAAAAGAAAGCAACAGACAATAATCTAGCCAGATTTTTTTTCCTCTAGACAACTTACCCATCAAGAAAATGTCTAAATAGGATTAGGAACATAGTAGATGGTTCTCAACCCTTTTGGACTGCTCACCATACTGCTGAGCAAGGAGACACGCATCTACTAGAAACCTACAATTTTCCAGGCACTCTTTCAGGTACCTTTAGTTTTTATTTAACCCTCAGAATGGCCTTATAATCACCTGCATTTGATAGGTGAGGAAATGGGACTCAGAGAGTGATAAATGGCAGAGATAGGATTCAAACCGAGTGCCCCAGGTAGGGTCTATGCTCTCTCCCCTGTAACCGAGCCCCAATGTGCTGCTTCTTACCACTAGTTTTGTTAAAAAAAAAAAAAAAAAAAAAAAAAAAAAAAAAAAAAAAAAAACAAATTAATAGTAGGGGACCTCAACACCNGTTATGAAATGACCAGTGAGGTAGTCACATTTATATCATGTAAAATCAATTGATGCTAACACAAAGCATAGACGTTATAATATTATAAGCATTAGTAGAGGATCCAGTCTTCAAATTACCTGGAAGACTCTCTTAGTTCATCAGTTGGTTATAAATAAAACATGCTCTGACTACTACCGGCCTACCTCTTTGGACCACAGCTAAATGCACAATGACAACAGAATAGAAGATAGTGGGTGACTGTCCATGTGGCAGGTGAATAGATCTCATATTTTCTAAAGACCTGAAGTTCAGTATTTACTTTTCAAAGGTCACTGCTTTCATGGAAAGAAATGGAGCTTAATCATCAAGAGCATATGTCACCAGTGTTCAGGATGAAAGATCTAAGCTCAGAAATCACAATTAGGAATATTACAGTCAGAAGGTAAGCAAGACAAATTATTGGGGCTTATCAACTCCACTTGCACCTGAAGATAAGCCATTAATGCAGAATGTGATGTACATGTATTACTATATGTATTGTGTATATATATTAATAATCTCCAAATTTTCAGTTCAGTCCTTCACTCTGAAACAACTGAAATATCTGATAGTTCACAAGAGTCCCACATTCTACAAATAAAGCAACTTATGTGGCTAAAACAGCACTGATAAGTATATGTTTGCAATAACTTAAAATTAGGTAGAACTGTCAGGTATAATTATATCACCTAAAACTCCGGTAGAAATATGAAAAAATTCTGATTTTTATATATAGCTTGGTGGCAAATCAAAAGCCCAGACACTCAAGATATAAAATTCCCCAAAAAACTTTGATAATTTCAAAGAACCAAACTGCAGGTAATAGAACCCAAAGAGGAAAATTTTTATAGGAAGATGAAATAGTATGAATCCAAGGTTGCCCCTATGGGGACTCTAGCCTAAAGTAAAAATATTTATAAATTCTAAATAGCCAGGTGGTATTTCCCAGATCTTCTTTGAAGAAAATTAAAAATTTAGTTATATTACTACCTATTTTCCTTCATCAACTGTGTAAAGACAAACAATATATTATTTAGCAAACTTCCCGCTCTCTAAAATTAGAAAACCAACAAACTTACAGTATCAAAACATCTTCTTCAGAATAAATTCCAGTGATAACACATCCTTTTAGGTAGTTTCCTGCTTCAGTGAAATCTTCTTTTGCTATAATACAAAGACAAGACAAAAATCTGAAACCTTTAAAATTATGTGTGCTATTCAACTGACGAACAGATTTATAAATGGCTGTAATTTGTTATTCATTATAAAGATAAATATTTACAGGTGGGTCTTATATAACTTAGTGGTTCTAAAATAAATCTGTGTTCTTTTTATGACATTTGATTACGACAGAAATGTAAATTGATATAATGTAATTATGGTTCCCTAAACAAATGTACTCTAAATGTGATTTATCAGATTTATAGCATGCTAATCATACAGAGCTACTGAATAAATATTTGTTGCTTTTTAATTTCCTTCTAAGGTAAAATCAGTGGAGACAGCTATCCTATACATAGCCTGGAAAGAGAAGCAGTATGTGAAATGAGGCACACATTATCATCACAAAATCTAGAAATGCCGATATGCACAGAAAAAAATGGAAGACTAGAAATTCTAGTTTTTTAACAGTATCTGTGTTAGGATTCTGCAATTATGAGGTATTTGTGTCTTTTCATATTTCCTGTAATGTGTTTTTGTTACCTTTGAACTTTGGTTAATTTGTGTATCAGTCGTTCCTTATTTGTTAGGATACAGATATTATTTTTGTAGCTTTCTGAATACACTTTTATAAATAATAGTATATTCTGGATCATGTTAATGACTATTTTATAACCAAGAAGCAAGTCTGAATTAAATAGTCATAGACTAATGAGGAAAGAACAGAGGTAAACTTATATAAATGATGTATTCTTGCCAAATGATAATTCAGCTCACTCCATGGAAGGTTCATGGCAGTTCAACAGAAAACTGATGATGGAAGAACTGAGTCATAAAGCACCTAGTAGTCTGGACATGCTGAACCCAAAAGATCTGTACCTAAGCAATCAGTACTGTATTCATGGTGTGAGTATCTGCACTGTTACCACCTGGCAACCACAAGGTTATGTTCTTTAAAAAGGATGCATACTTTCCAAAGACTAAGAAACACTGCAGGAAGCCAATTTACTAAAATGGTACAGTCAGCCAGTAGGCAGCACTGAGAGCTCATTTATAACCATGAATTTAATGAGAAACTATTACCCCATGAAAATATTTTCTTCAGTCTGTGTTACACCAAAGCAGAAAAGATTCCTAAGAAAAGTAAACAATTAAAGGGATGCTTGGTGGCTCAGTCGGTTAAGCATCCAACTCTTGATTTCAGCTCAGGTCACGATTTTGGAGTTGTGAGATCAAACCCTGCATCAGGCTCAGTGCTGGGCATGGAGCGAGCTTAGGATTCTCTCTCTCCCTCTGCCCAACCCTCCCCCCGCCAAAAAAAAGAAAAAAAAAGAGAAAAAAACAAAACAATTAGAAAGGACTGAGTGCCTATACTTTCATTTCTAAGAGAAAACAGAACTAAAGTCTGGTCAGTAATTGATCATTATCTAAGGCAATGGCATACTGGAATCTGTTTCAGCTTTTCTTTTTTGATAAAATAACAGTGGAAAATTACACTATTTCCATACAATTTCCTCATACAGAAGCCTCTCTACTCATGAATATGTTTCTTTTTTAAAAAATATTTTATTTATTAGAGAGAGATGCACAAGTGGGGGAGGGGGCAAAGGGAAAGGGAGAAGCAGGCTCCCGGCTGAGAGGGAGCCCAATGTGGGGCTCGATCCCAGGACCTTAAGATCATGACCTGAACCAAAGGCAGACACTTAACCAACTGAGCCATCCGGGCACCCCAGGAATATATTTCTTAAAAGGCTCTTCATAAATCCACTGGTTCCTATATCTTGTTACTTCTGCAATGGAAGCATTTAAAACTGTAGACATCAATCAATCAATCAATCAATAAAACTGTAGACCTCAGATACATATCCATTTCCACTAAACCAGACTATCAATTTTCCTCTGAACATTTAAAACCAGACATACTCTCCTCCTTGGTTAAAACTACATGTATGTCAGAATATATTGCAACCCCAAGTATAAGAAAATAATTATTCTAAAGAAAAAGGTTCTTAAATCACAATAATTATATTTGGGATGTAATATTAATGGTGACCTCCAATATTTAGTTGTGTAAATATAAACATGTTTTAATTGCATAAAATAAATACATTAATTTAGCAATACTGCTTTTTTCCCCATCATGTTACTGAATCATTATATTTATACACACGCATATATGCACATACCACACATACATCTATTTTTTAGCTCTACCAGCAAAAGCTGAGAAGCAAGAACAACACTCCAATAACAAAAGCACTCCTAATCCCTAGACTTTGGTTTCTAAATTCAATGTCCCACTAAAAGGAACCTAGACTCTTGGTTGAGAAATGGCTAATTCCAGGAATGGGACTGGGAACGTTTTGTGCCAAAAGGACATACCCAAAGAATGATGGAAACATCAAAAGGACACAGGAGTCAGACTGAAGGGGCATGACAGCAACTAATTATAACCCAATGAATAAAATAAGGACTCAGGTGTCTATACTGACAAATAAATGAGAAGGAAATGCTCTTATGGTTGTATGTGAACTATATTAGTAACGTGTACAGAAGAAATAGGCAGTTAGAAATTTTCCACTTGGCAACCATCATAGTTACAGCTCTTTCAAGCAATGGATTCTAAAACTGGAGTACAACAGTATAATGAGAAACAGGACATTTACAGAGCTTTAAATTCTATCCCCACAAGATACTTTTTTTCCCTCTGTAATTAAATTAAGTATCTTTCAAGTAAAGAGACCGTGCAGATACAAGATTGGACAAAGGAGAGATTTCAGGCCTCATGGAACCCACTAATGTGGATTTAATCTTTAAATCATTAGAATCTACATGAACAATAAATCAATACCTGATATAAAATAAGTACTCAGTAAATGTTAGTAGTTAGCTCTTACGAATAAAATACATATGTACATAAAAATTTTAGTGAATTCATAATAGCCTTTTATTGTTACACATTTTCTCATTCAATAGATGTTGAAAGTAACTACCACATTAATAACTACAAAAAAAAAAAACAACAGAGAAGAAGAGAATCTACTATCTAACTGAAAAGTCTGAGAACAATCTAGTGAAATAACAAGCATCCTATCCAGATTATATCGTTCTGGCACACTAGAACAATCTCTATGTCATTTAACATTATGCTTTTGACTTATTTTTTAAAGACTTGTTCATTTGGGAGGGAGGGAGAGAGACAGCGAGAGAGCACGTTGAGTGCGGGGGGAGAGGCAGAAGGGGAGGAAGTGGGAGAGAAAGAATCTCAAGCAGACTCCCTGCTGAGCACAGAGCCCCACTAGGGAGCTGATCTTACAACCCTGAGTTCACGACCTTAGCTAAAATCAACAGTCAGACTTTTAACCAACTGAGCCATCCAGGTGCCCCTATACTTTTGACTTTTGTTGAGATAATTATGTGTAAATCTTATCATTTGTATAGAACTACCATAAAGTATACTGTTCCTTATTCTCATATAAAAAAAAAATAGGAAGAATCCCTTTCAGCATTTACAACCAGGGAAAAGTCTTCTCTGTGGATGATGAGCACCCTAACTTTCATATTGCCATTTATTAGGTAATGACAAGATGGCAAAAATTTCGTCTTTCTGTTTCTGACTGCTGCTGGACTGCTTGGGGTTAAGTTTTATGATCAGCTGCAGTGTTTTCTAGATATTCTACACAATTATCCCTGCTCCGTTATGGCTTAACTCTAATTCTTGTTTTAATGGCTTTATTGTATTTGTGCTTTTTATTATCTGAAGACCTTAATTCTTTTTGGAAGGAAGCCCAGAGTAAATAATAGACAACGTCAGGGCACCAAGCCCCTGAGGAAGATTGAAGACAAAGTCAACATTAGAAAGGCAAAGACAAAGGAGTAAAACAGACTCATTCGCTTCGCAATTTTTCATAAAGAGAATACAAATGAAAAAGCTCCTCTAGGATTTTGCCTTCTAAGATGGGAAGCCACAGAACACACATTCACATTCTTATTATTTCTTTCTAGTAAGTTATTTTGGCTTTTATTTTAAAAGATTTTGAAGACAACATAGAGGGGAACAGCTAGACAGAAATTTGTATAAAGCAAAATTTAATAACTAGTTAACAGTATCTGCTATCTACAAATACGATGGTACATACACAGATACTCTTCACAGAAAAATATCCTTAAATGAAAGAAAAATAAGGGGGCAGGTTTGCTAGATAAATGCAAACAGCTAACATGTGATGGAAAAAACACTAAAGGTTTTGTTACATAGTCAATTCAAGAAGCCATTCATATGCAAAGGCAAGAGAATAACACTCTAAGCACAGTACTGGTTAGAAAAAAACAAAAACAAAACCCTGTGTACCCTCCCTTTACAACTTACTGAAAGGCATTCCTATGAAGCTAGAAAAAAATAGAGTCTAAAAGTAGAGAAGCTGTGATATTAAAAGAACAATATAATCTATGATGCTACATAAAACTAATAAAGTAAAATTAATTGCTAGAAGCACTGTATCAAAGCTGAATGAAAAAACATTAATATGAAATGCACCAAAAATAAGATGAATTAACTGACGGGTGGAAGGATGGACAGATGCACAGGTATGTGCTAAATCAAGTACAAGTTAAATGCTAATAGAATCTAGATGGTAGGTATATGGATGTTCATTATAAAATCTTTCAACTTTGCTGTATGTTTGAAAATTTTCAAAATGTTCCAAAAATAAATGCAAAGAATTTTTGAAAGAGAAATACATAATGCAAAAATATTAAAGTTTGGAAATAACAATAATTTGAGTCTATAATATGAGACCATAGAGGCCCATATAGAAAAGATGACAGAAGAAATTAAAAGCATCCTCATCTTCTATAGAAGAAGTCAAAATCATTAAAATGGTCTTTAATTTTATGGATTCCAATATTTTTGTTTTTTTAAAGAACATCTTCTCTGGCTCTGGGGAAAATAAAACCAAAAGAAGCATTCTCCATGTAGACTAAACTAACTAAAGAAATACTAGTGAAGCATAAAACAAGCAACAAATACAAATAAGTTTAGACAATATATATAAAATAATTTAAGTTCACCTGGAAGAGCCAACAGGCAAAAAGATTTTTTTAAAATGTGTAAAAGACAAGAGAGTTGACTCAATTATATATTCAACATGTATTATAAAACTAATAGATTAAAGGGGCACCTGGATGGCTCAGTTGGTTAAGCATCTGACTCTTGATTTCAGCTCAGGTCATGATCTCAGGGTCCTGGGATCAAGCCCCACATCAGGCTCTGCACTCAGTGAAGAGTCTACTGTTTCTCTGCCTCTGCCCCCTCTTGCTTGTATGCACATGCTCGCTCTCTCTCTCTCTCAAGTAAATAAATCTTTAAAAAAAAATAGATTAGGTATTGACAGGGAGATAAAAGTGAATAAAATAAAAAATGTTTAAAAAGATTGTATACACACACACACAGACATGGATTTAATATGGTGATGACGGAATAAAAAAAAAAGAGAGAACAAAAGGACAACTGTTAACTATTCAGACAAAAATAAAGTTAGCCCCTAACCTCATACAATGTACAAAAATATCTAAATACTTAGACTTGAAACAAAAACCAAAGAACACAATCAACAGAATAGAAAGGCATCCTACGGGACAGAAGAAAATATATACAATTCATATATAGAATAAGGGGTTAATTTCCAGAATAAAGAATTCCTGCAACTCAACAATAACAACCTGATTAAAAAATGGGCATAGGACTTGAATAGACATTTCCTCAAAGATACACAAATGGTCAACAAGCATATAAATAGATGCTCAATATCACTACTTATTAGGAAAGTGAAAATCAAAACCACAATCAAATCAAAACCTCACACCCATTAGGAATGCTACTATCAAAAAACCAGAAAATAACAAGTATTGGTGAGGATGTGGAGAAATCAGAACCCTTGTATACTATTGGTGGGAATATAAAATGGTACAGCCACTAGGGAAAACAGTATGGTGGTTTTTCAAAAAATTAAAAATAGGACTATCATATGACCCAGCAATTCCACTTCTGGGTATACATCCAAAAGAATTGAAAGCAGGGTCCTGAAGAGATATTTGTACACCCATGTTCACAGAAGCATTATGTGCAATAGCTAAGAGGTGAAAACAACCCAAGTGTCCATCAACAGATGAATGGATAAATAAAATGTATTACATACATAAAATGTAATATTATTTAGCCTTTAAAAGGAAGGAAATTCTTTTTTTTTTTTTAAGATTTATTACTTTAGAGCGAGAGCAAGTACAGGGAGGGGCAGAGAGAGAGAGAGAAACTCCAGCAGATGCCTCTCTAAGCTCAGAGCCCAATCTCAAGATCCCAGATCATGACCTAAGTCGAAAGAGTCAGATGCTTAATCAACTGTGCCACCTAGAGGCCCCTAAAAGGAAGGAAATTCTGGCACATGATACAACATGGATAAGCCAGTCAATAAACGACAAATACTATATGATTTCACTTATAGGAGGTTCTTAGAGTGGTCAAACTTATAAAGATACAAAGTAGAATTAAGGCTTCCAGGGGCTAGGGAAACAGGGAAATAAAGAGCTGTGTAATAGGTACAGTGTTTTGGTTTTGCAAAAAGTTCTGGAGATTAGAAGCACAACAATGTAAATATAATTGACACTGGTGAACTATATGCTGAAATGGCTAAGATGGTAAATTTTGTTACTTTTATCATAATTTTAAAAGAGAAAAAATATTCAAAGCAAGAAGACAATATAAATTAGTGTAAGAAAATATTATAAATTAAAACAAGAAAATATAGGTGAATATTAACTGATAAGGATGATAGAGATTTTCTATAACTGAAATCAATGGAAGAAATCTCAAAATCAATAAATATGAAAACAAATTTTAAACTGCTAAATATAAAATTATTAAAGCTAAAAACCAAACTGGGGGAAAATAATTGAAACAAACTGACAAGAACTTAATATCCTTAATACATAAAAATCTCATAGTAATTCATTAGACAAAACTAAAACCCCATTTTTAAAATGAATAACACATATAATACACAGTTTATAGAAAACAAAGTTATGCTTCTATTGGGAATCTATACCCATTAAATAGTCTAAATTCCACACAAAGACGCATAAATATATTCTTTAGAGCAAAAAGAAAAAAGGGAAACAACAGATGTTATTTGTTGGTAAACAGTTAAATAAATTATGGTATATGCATCTAAATATACAGCCATGATAATTTTGAAGAATATCAATCACATGGAAAAAAATGCACCCATGTAATAGTAAATAAAAACAGCAAGATACTGGGGCGCCTGGGTGGCACAGCGGTTAAGCGTCTGCCTTCGGCTCAGGGCGTGATCCCGGCGTTATGGGATCGAGCCCCACGTCAGGCTCCTCTGCTATGAGCCTGCTTCTTCCTCTCCCACTCCCCCTGCTTGTGTTCCCTCTCTCGCTGGCTGTCTCTATCTCTGTC